>NC_000070.6:108421234-108721234 GCF_000001635.26 Mus musculus
AAGTTGACACAAAACTAGCCAGTACAATTGACCTCTTGTCAACTTGACACACAAACACATCACTAGTAAGCCTCAACCCTTAATTTCTTATTCATACCCAAGATCTAAACAACTTTAAAAGTCCCACAGTCTTTACACATTAAAAGTCAATCCCTTTAAAATGTCTAGTATCTTTTAAAATCCAGTCTTTTTTACAATTAAAAGTCTCTTAACTGTGGAATCCACTAAAATATTTTCTTCCTTCAAGAGGGAAAAATATCAGGGCACAGTCACAATCAAAAGCAAAAATTAAACTCCAACTGCCCAATGTCTGGGATCCAACTCACGATCTTCTGGGATCCTCCAAGGGCTTGGGTCACTTCTCCAGCCCTGTCCTTTGTAGCACACGGCTTGTCTTCTAGGCTCCAGCTGCCTGTACTCCACTGCTGCTGCTGTTCTTGGTGGTCATCTCATGGTACTGGCATCTCCAAAACACTGCATGCCCCCTTCAGTCCTGGGCCATCAACTTCAACTGAGGCTGTACCTTCACCAATAGCCTTCCATGGCCTCTCACAGTGCCGAGCCTCAGCTGCTCTGCATGCCTTCAAAACCAGTACCACCTGGGTGACTCTTACACATTACCAAGTCCCACTGCAGCACAAGGTACAACCTTGGCTATCTCTGGAACACAGCCTCTGTGCTCTCAGAAAACACTTCCCAGAAGATGTCACCTCAATGATGCTGGTCTCTTCTTAATCACCGCTAATTTCTTAGCTCTAGCTAACCAGCATCAATAGTCCCAGTAATCCAAAGATTTTGCTTTAGTAGTTCTGGTATCTTGTTAATCACAGCTGATTCTTCAGCCCCCACTAACCAGAACTACAGAATCTTCACAATCAAAACAGAAATGGGCCTGAAAAGAGTCTTTAATCTTCCCTCTGAAATTTCACAAGCCAGGCCTCCATCTTCTGCACTGTTCTCAACATTATCTTCCAAGCTCCTACACAATATCTGACAGAGTTCTTAACAACAAATGGATTTTCAAGCCCAAAATTTCAAAGTCCTTCCACAGTCCTCCCCCAAACATGGTCAGGTTGTCACAGGAATACCCCATTCCTGGTACTAATTTGTCTTAGTCAGGGTTTCTATTCCTGCACAAACATCATGACCAAAAAGCAAGTTGGGGGAGGAAAGGGTTTATTCAGCTTACACTTCCATACTGCTGTTCATCACCAAAGGTAGTCAGGACTGGAACTCAAGCAGGTCAGGAAGCAAGAGCTGATGCAGAGGCTATGGAGGGATGTCACTTACTGGCTTGCTTCCCCTGGCTTGCTCAGCCTGATCTCTTATAGAGCCAAGACTACCAGCCTAGAGATGGTCCCACCCACAAGGGGCCTTTTCCCCTTGATCACTAATTGAGAAAATGCCTTAGAGTTTGATCTCATAGAGGCATTTCCTCAACTGAAGCTCCTTTTTCTGTGATAACTCCAGCTGTGTCAAGTTGACAACAAAACTAGCCAGTACAGATATTAAGGAAAAGTGATTGTTATTTCCTGTTATTTTTGTTGTTAGGGGGAATTATGTTTGTGTAGGTTTGTTGAAAGTTTACTTTCTTGCTTTTTCTAGGGTGTAGTTTCACTCCTTGTCTTGGTGTTTTCCATCTATTATCCTTTGTGGAGCTGAATTTGTGGAAAGATATTGTGTAAATTTGGTTTTGTCATGGAGTATCTTGTTTTCTCCATCTATGGTAATTGAGAGTTTTGCTGGGTATAGTAGCTTGGGCTGGCATTTGTGTTCTTTTAGGGTCTGTATAACATCTGCCCAAGATCTTCTAGCTTTCATAGTCTCTGGTGTAATTCTGATAGGTCTGCCTTTATATGTTACTTGACCTTTTTCCCTTACTACTTTTAATATTCTTTCTTTCTTTGGTGTTTTGACTATTATGTGACGAGAGGAATTTCTTTTCTGGTAGAGTCTATTTGGAGTTCTGTAGGCTTCTTATATGTTCATGGGCATCTCTTTCTTTAGGTTAGAGAAGTTTTCTTCTATAATTTTGTTGAAGATATTTACTGGCCCTTTAAGTTGGGAATCTTTACCCTCTTCTATACCTATTATCCTTAGGTTTGATCCTGAATTTCCTGGATGTATTGGGTTAGGAGCTTTTTGCTTTTTGTGTTTTCTTTGACTATTGTGTCAATGTTTTCTAAGGTATCTTCTGCACCTGAGATTCTCTCTTCTATCTCTTGTATTCTGTTGGTGATGTTTGCATCTATGACTCCTGATCTCTTTCCTAGGTTTTCTAACTCCAGGGTTGTCTCCCTTTGTGATTTCTTTATTGTTTCTAGTTGCACTTTTAGATCCTGGATGGTTCTGTTAATTTCCTTCTTCTGTTTGATTGTGTTTTCCTGTAATGCATAAGGGATTTTTGTGTTTCCTCTTTAAGGGCTTCTAGCTGTGTTCTTCTGTATTTCTTTTTTTTTTTTTTTGGTTTTTCGAGACAGGGTTTCTCTGTATAGCCCTGGCTGTCCTGAAACTCACTTTGTAGACCAGGCTGGCCTCGAACTCAGAAATCCACCTGCCTCTGCCTCCCAAGTGCTGGGATTAAAGGCGTGCGCCACCACGCCCGGCCCCTGTATTTCTTTAAGGGAGTTATTTATGTCCTTCTTAAAGTCCGCTATCATCACCATGAGAAGTGATTTTTAGATCCAAATCTTGCTTTTCCAGTGTGATGGTGTATCTAGGTCTTGCTATAGTGGGAGAATTGTGTTCTGATGATGCCAAGTAACCTTGGTTTCTGTTGCTTATATTCTTATGCTTGCCTCCCGCCATGCTTATCTCTAGTGCTGTCTGCCCTGGCTATATCTGACTGGAGCCTGTCCTTCCTGTGATCCTGATTGTGTCCGAACTCCTCAGAGTCAAGCTGTCTCTGTGATCCTGTGATTCTGGGATCCTGGGATTCTGAGATCCTGAGATCTTGGGTGTGTTTGAGCTCCTAGGAGTCAAGCTGCCTCTGAGACCCTGAGATCCTGGTGTGACCAAGCTCCTGAGATCCTGAGATCTTGGGTGTGTTTGAGCTCCTAGGAGTCAAGCTGCCTCTGAGACCCTGAGATGCTGGTGTGACCAAGCTCCTGGGATCCTGGGATCCTGGGTGTATTAGAGTACTCAGAAGTGGAGCTTCCTCTGGGTATTGTGGGGACTGTCTGCGGAGTTTGCGCCTAAGGTCTGCTCAGGGCACCAACTCAGACAGATGAGATGGAACCCGTGCCACTGGTCTGGCAGAGTTCCTGCGTGCCTGAGTCCCACTGGTCCCAGTAATTCCTGATGTTTGGGACATTTCTTCTTTTTGTGCATGCTAGTCATCACCCAGCTTGGGAAAGCATTTTTATAGGTTGGATATAAAGGCTGAAAGAAAAGAGGCAAAAATAACACTAAAAGCTTTTGAGTGAAGCAACAGGAAGTATAAAGTCCCTTTAACTGAGATGAAGAACGGTGACAGAGGCAACTGATTAGGACTAGACAGTCAAGAGGTCAGTTTTGGACAAACTTAAGTTCAAGTTATGTATTAGCAATGGCATGCTAGTAAATGTTTAACAGCTAGATTCTGAGAAAGACGAATGGAGTGTATGTATGTGAATGTGGGTGTGGATACCTGTATGTAAGTTTACTGATAGTGAGATATGTCACACAAATAATAAAATGTACAGTACTCCTTACTGAAAACTCATGTATGCCAACTCAGGTTTTGAATATTACCTTTGTTCCATTAATATAATTTAATATTTAGTAATGTCTATGCTTAACAGGAGGCTTTCAAAAGTCCTTAAAAAATATAATATCTAATGTCTGAAGCTGGCTCAAGAAACCATTCTTATGTGTCATGAGGCTGGATACAGGAGTGAGGAGTTGGAAGAGACCTGAGTCAGAGCTATAAATTTGGGTGTGGACAGAATGTAGAACATTTAAAACCAGGAGACTGGAAGAAGATGAAGAGTTGATATAGACAGATAAAAGAACCAAGGGACAGACAGCTTTTGGGACTATGGCATTGAGCCTCAGGAAGATGAAGACCAGGGAAGTGAGGAAGGACCAGAAGAGGCTGAGATTAGCCTGGGGAGAGCAGAGCAACTCAGTAGTTAGCTCGGGGGCCAAGGAACTGACTAATCTGCTCCAGGGTAGAGAGCAATGAGCTAGTCAAATGGTGCTGATAAATCTAGGAAGATTAAGGCTGAAATCTGAACATTGGGTTTAGTAACTGGTTGGTCCTCAGCAAAGGGAATCTGGGATTAAAGGCATGTGCCACCACTGCCCGGCCTGTTTGCTTTTTGTTGTTGTTGTTTTTTGTTTTTGATTCATGACAGGGTCTCACCGTGTAGCTCAGTCTGTCTTAGAACTCACTCTGTAGACCAGATTGATTCTAAACTCACAGAGATCAATTGTCTCTGCTCCCAAGTGCTGGGATCAAAGGTGTGTGCCACTACTGCTGGCTTCCACCGCTTATCCTCAAGTCAAGCTTCTCCCCTGCTTACAGGTTGTTTTTTTGTTTGTTTGTTTGTTTTTTGTTTTTGTTTTGTTTTAGTCAGAGCCTAGATAGAAGCTTCCGTGATAGAAGTTTATTTACAAAGAACCTGATTTCAAACATGTAGGTAGTAGGCAGCAGGTATAATTCGGGAAACTTTCTGAGCTGTTAACAGGCCTTGACCTAAAATTGGAGCAGCTAGTCACTGTAAAGGAGATTCACAGCCAGCCGTGGGCCTCTTTGCAGAGACATAACCAGGGAATTAATTTCTGAGCGTGCCCTCTCACCTCTCTAATCACTTTTCAAGGCTGCTCTAGCTTGAGTCTAAGTGAAAGGCGGGAAGAAGAAAAATCAATGATGTCATCAATCAGTACACTAGATAGTGTCAGGTTCCAAAGAAACCCAGGACAAACAGCTAACTGTGCTACTGGAAGCTGCTTGGTTTCACTCAGTACCCATGTCTCCCCTGGGCACTTCTCACCCTGCCCCCTACCGTAAACCTCTTCATCCAGGAGGTGTCTTCCCTTTTTCTCCCCCCAGCTTCTGATTCCTATAAACTTGCAGTTCAACACCCATTCTCTTTGTTCCCTTGGCTTTCTATTGGTCCTCTTGGCCCTCTCTCCTCTCTCTTCTCTTACTCTCACATTTTCTCTATTTCTCTCCCCTCTCATGGCTCTCATGCTTTGGGTTGTCCCTGTCCTCATTTTCATTCAGATAGGTAGTGAGGTAGACAAATAGAAGGTACCCAGCACAAGAACCCACCCAGAAAAACAACCTTCAGCCATAGCGAGGTCAGTAGACCAGAGGACCAGTGCTAAAATCCTTGTCCAGGGCACATGAAACTTTGGTTCTACCCCAGCACTACAAGTAAATGCAAGGCCAGTGTGGTATCATACACGTGTAACCCCAGCACCTGGGAGGTAAATGTGGGAGGATCAGGCGTCTTAGCTAAATATTGAGTTCAAGGACAGGCTAAGTTACAGGAGACCCTTTCTCTACCACCACTGCTGCCAAAAGAAACCACATAATGAAACTAAGTCATCTTATGCTACATATTGAGTTTGAAGCCAACTTGGGGGGCCAACGAGACCTTGAATTTAAAAACCAAAATATGTATATCAGTGCATATTTGTTTGTTTATTTATTTAATTTTTAAAAATTAAAAAAAAATTTTTTTGAGACAGGGTTTCCATGTGTAACCTTTGATGTCCTGGACTCACTTTGCAGATCAGGCTGGCCTGGAACTCAAAGAGATCTGCCTGCCTCTGCCTTCCAAGAACTAGGATCAAAGGCATGCGTCACCACCATTCAGCTAGGGTGTTAATTTTTCAAATGGTGGATAGCAACCCATTAGTAGGTCATGGAATTAATTTAGTGGTTCACATTGTCCTAGAGAAAAATAAGTAGAAAATTTGGGGCTGGCAAAATGGCGCAGTAAGTAAAAGGGCTTGTAGCCAAGCCTGGCCACCAGAGTGTGAGCCCAGGTATCTACATGATAGGAAGGAAGGAAGGAAGGAAGGAAGGAAGGAAGGAAGGAAGGAAGGAAGGGAGGGAGGGAGGGAGGGAGGGAGGGAGGGAGGGAGGAAGGAAGGGGGAGAGAGAGAAAGAAAGAGAGAGAGAAAGAAAGAAAGAAGAAAGAAAGAGAGAAAGAAGAAAGAGAAAGCTGACTCTCATACATTATCCTCTTACTTCCAAATATGCTGGCATATTCACACATATGTGTGCAAGTGCACAAGTGCCCTTGCGCTTGTGCGCGTACACACACACACACACACACACCATGCACACATGAAAGAAAAAGGAAAAATTAGTACTTTAAAGTATCATGAAAGTCCTTTGTTTTTGTTTTGTGGTTTCATTTAAAAATTCTTGGAACCCACTGACCTAAGACAAAAACTCTAACTGCGCTTCCATCTTTTTTTTTTTTTTTTTTTTTTTTTTGGTTTTGGTTTTTTTTTTTTTTTGAGACAGGGTTTCTCTGTGTAGCTCTGGCTGTTCTGGGCCTCGAACTCCAAAATCCGCCTGCCTCTGCCTCCCAAGTGCTGGGATTAAAGGCGTGCGCCACCACCTCCTGGCCCGTCTACTTATTTTTAAAATGTGGATAAAAACCACTAGCTCCTGCCTCCTTGGATTGTAATAAAGAATAAATGAGCCGGCAGGTATGGAATGCTTGGTGTCTAGAACAGAGTAAATATTCAGCAGGAGCTGTTGATATTGTATAACAACTAAAACCTCTTCACAGAGGAGAATATAAAATTTTATTTATGGTGTGGTTACTACTACATGACATCATGCACGAACACAGATAACGGTGGTTACTCTATCAGATCTACCACATGGGGTAAATATTATAGCAACAGACAATCTTTGGCAAATAAAAAGGAGTGGGGCCAGTCTGGCCTTTCTTATCTTGAGGCCACGCTTAGGAGGTGGAAGCCTTACATTCCAGCTGAAACCCCTCCCATTTCCATCTTTACTGCGTGTGACCAGTGCCTGCGTCTCTCCATGCACCTGCCCTTGGAAAATTAACACAGCTCTGCCCAGAGCCCTGTGGAGAAGGACTCAGCAGGCTCAGGTTTTTTAATACCTAAAACACTTAGCACCATGCCTGACACTCATCAAATGTGGGCCAACTTGAACTGAACTGCCGAGAACTGTTGTGTGCCCTTGATCAAGTCTCGGGACCAAAATTTCCTGTGAAGAAATGAGAGAAGTCACACAGGAGGCTAAAGCAAGAAGCACTTCTGGTTTTTGAAACGGGGAAGCTGAACCCCAAATAGAGGAAGGTATCTGCCCAAGTTCAAACCACAAACTAATAGACAAACTGAGGTTGTGGCTGGTCTCCGAGGCACCGCAGAACACTTTCTGCAAATGGTGTGTTGCCAATCTGATGCCAACAAACTAAAGCTATATACCTAGCAGTAGGGATCTAGATCTTGGAAAATAGAGTGTGGAGCTAAAAGTGGAGATTAACAACCCGCTATCATTTATATGAAACACAAAATACCTATGTGCACATGTCGTGGTTTAAATCTGAGTTGTTCCCAGCAGGTGAACGTTTTGAAGTCTTGGTCCCTGGCTTGTGATGCTATTTGGAGGGCCATGGGTGGTCTGTGTAAGATGGTCATTAGAGGCAGACTTTTGTACCAGATTGTGGTTCTGACTTGATTTCTCTGTGTCCTGTGTCACCTACCGTGTCTTTCCTGCCATTGTGGACTGAAATCCTTCTAAAATGGTGAGCCAAAAACTTTTCTCCCCTTAGTTGCTTCTTGGGTCAGGTATTGTTGCAGTGACGAGAAGAGCAAGTAACATTGCACAAAAGGAATATGAAAAAGGAGTAGAAAAGAGCTCACAACTAAACACATTGGGTGTCACTTGAAGTAGAGGAGAGGAGAGTGGATGGGATGGGAAGTAGACAAGGCAAGAGACTTTTAAGAGCAAAGCTCATGAACTGTGTAAGTAGATGCATGCACACACACACACACACACACACACACACACTCACATGTTTTGGGGTTGCAATCATCTAATCCAGGGGCAGTGAGTCTGCTGCAAGTATAAGGCTAGCCCAAGCTTCATAGTGATTTCCAGTTTAGCCTAGACTACAAATTAAGACCCTGACCCAAAAAAAAAAAAAAAAAAGAAAAAAGAAAAAAGAAAAGAAAAAGAAAAAAAGAAACAAAACCAATAAAATATCTGGTCATGTTACTCCTTTGTTTACTCATTAGAGATATAATCTGTGACCAAGTAGCTTGGGTAGGGTGGGACAGTGATCAATCACATTGGGATTGTAGGCTTGTGTTATATAGCACGGTTCTGTTAATTTCTGTGGGGTTTTTTTTTTGTTTGTTTGTTTTGTTTTTTTGGCATATTAATTGATCCTACTTTACCCTTACTTCTTAATCTGTAAAGTGGGGATAATAATAGCATCATATGGTTGGCAGGCCAAATAAGTGGATACTTACTAAATTAAATATTTTGTACTGCTGGTCAGAATACAGTTATTATTCATGTATCCTGGGCTCTTCACAGTTTAGATTCTAAGTAGTCTACCAGCCTCATTTCCTGACTGCTCTGTGTTTCTCATGTCCAGTAAGCCCTGCTTTCTCTTTCCCAATAGACTCCCACTTGATTGAAACAATCTTATCTTTGGGGAAGCCTTGCTTGGGCCCCTTGCCACAGACAGTACATACTTCTTTGTCCTCCCAAGTCCCCTGTGTACCTATCACACTGCCTTGTACATTGCTCTTTAAATGTTTGTTTAGCACACAGTGCTTGGCATATGGTAGGTATTCATAAATATTTTACTTAAAACTTTGTATTGACATACAGCACAGTTAAGATATCCAAAGTGTACATCCTAGGTAAACTTTTGAAAGCTAAATGTACCATATAACCTGTTTCCAGGTCTGTGTAGGGGATATTCCCAGCACCCAGAAGTCTTCCTCATTTCACCTTCTAGCTCCTGCCACTCCGATTCTGACAATGTGGACCAGTTTACCTTTGCTCATCCACTGGAGTCATGTAGATGCACTAGATATACCCCTCCCCTCCCCCCCCCCCCGCCCTGCTTCTCTTACCCATTCAACATCCATTCACAGTATTGCTTACTTTTGTGTATAGTTGTAGATTACTCATTTTCACTGGATACATTTTTTTTTTTTTTTTTTTTGGTTTTTCAAGACAGGGTTTCTCTGTGTAGCCCTGGCTGTCCTGGAACTCACTCTGTAGACCAGGCTGGCCTCGAACTCAGAAATCCTCCTGCCTCTGCCTCCTGAGTGCTGGGATTAAAGGCGTGGGCCACCACGCCCTGCTGGATGCAAACTTTTTTTTAATAAAGTTTTTATTAAACTTCATGAATATTCTACAGTCTGTCCACTTTGTTTATAAGCACTCTGCGTGTGTGTGTGTGTGTGTGTGTGTGTGTGTGTGTGTAAGGTGGATGTGTGTAGAGGTCAGATGTGTCAACCTTGGATATTGTTCCTTTCGAAGCCATTCACCTTGTTTTTTGAGACAGGGTCTTTTATGGCCTGATGCAAGCTTGCTAAGCAGTTAGTCTGGCTAGCTGGCCCATGAGCTGCAGGGGTCTGTTTGTCTGTTTCTTCAGGGATGGGAATAGAAGTGTATAGCACTATGCCTAGCTTTTTACGTGGATTCTGGGGATGAGACTAAGATTCCTAGGCCCAGAAGGTGAGCACTCTACTGCATGAAGTACTTCCTCAGCCCCCAGCAAAATATTTTCTTTCTTTTCTACCCCACTCCAAAGCTAGGACCTAATACATGCTAGACAAAATACTGTACCACTGAGCTATAGCCCCAGCCCTCAAATATGTCTTAAGTCAATGAAAAATTCTGTCCATCCCACTACACTGGGAATCTCTTGAGGAAAGAGGGAAGGTTTTATTCATCTCTCAATCACCAGTACCTACAGTTGGGCCTGGTTCTTGTTGGGAGCCCAGGATTTGAGGAATGAGCTGATGTAGGATCCCCCTGAGCCTTTGTAATTAAACTGGTCATTTCCCCATCCTTGGAGGGGCCCCAGCTTCAGATCCCTGGGTGATGCAGGTGAGTTGCTAGGCAACAGCATGAGGTTGGCTCTGGGGTCACAGTGGAGAGTGTGCTGTGAGGCCAGCTTGCCGGTAATTGGAAACACTTCTCTATTCAGCAGTCTCTTAAACTGCCTCTGCTTTCTCCCCTCCAGCCCATCCCCCCTTTCAGCTGCAGGAGGGATTGTTTTAAAGCAAGCAAGCAATCCCAGCACTCCCCCCACTCCCAAACCTCCTGTTTCTGAGGGAGGAATCCAAGGTTCAAGAGCTAGAGGAACCTGTTCGAAGTCCATGTTAACAGGTACAAAGATAAACTTAGGTTTTTGTTGTTGTGACACCCAAACTCTGCTCAGTACTCTGGCTGTGGACAAGTTGAATTTGGGGTGCCCAAGAGATGCAAGTCAGATTCAGCAATGTTCACATTGCTGGTCAAATGTTCACACTCCTTGTCAAAGCTCGTGCAGTGGGTGCTCCAGCAGCACACAGATGCTCATGGGCTAGGACACCTGAAACTCCCTGGGATAAGAAATGACCTGAGAGCTCCTTCAAAGCCTGAGTTCAAAACTTGGGGCTTGGGGTTCCAACCGATGTGCTTTGATCTGGAAAGCAGCAGCACCAGGCCCCCCCCCCAGAGCCTGTCTGCCTGGTCTCAGGGAGCCCAGAAAGGTAGGACAGAGTGGGGAGTCCTGGACCTAGACTGTAAGGACAGAGGTCTGAGATTTCAGAATAGAAGGACATGCCGAATAATGAGTAGGAGATAGCCAGGGAGATAAAGGGAGCTTGATCAAGTTCAAATGGATGCTGCTGTGGGTTTGAGAGTGTTATTTTTCAAGATGGCCCTTTAGATCTTTCTACCTTTATTTTGCTTGTATTTATTTTGAGGGCCTTTGGGTTTGTTTTGTTTCATTTTGCGCATGCGTGTGTGTGTGTGTGTGTGTGTGTGTGTGTGTTCGTGCATGATGTGTGTAGGGGACAGGACAGGATCTCATTATGTAGCCCAGGCTGGCTGGCCTCAGATAATTTTCATGCAACTCATCCCCATGTGCTGGGATTACAGGCATGTGCAACCACACCCACCTAGAAGGTCTTATTGAACCCTGTTTACTAGGTGAAATACAACTCTTTCCAACATCCGTTCCATATTTGTGTGTATATGAATTGATGTACCCTGTGCTTCAACCACACTGCATTTTCTCATTCAATAGACGAAAACCTTATTTCCTTATATCCAAAGAGATGCCAGTGTACTCGTGTCTAGTTGTGTACTAGTACAACAGTTAAGATACAGAACCAATCTAGATGTCTTCTGTCAGTGAATCAATAGTTAAATAAAATGTGGTAGATACATACATCAGGATACTATTCGGTCATAAAGAGATGACATGCTATCTTTTGCAGAACATGGGTGCAACTGGAGGACACTATAGCAAGTGAAATAAATCAGAAACAGAAGGACGAATCCCACATGCTCTCTCTTGTATGTGGATGCTTAAAAACTCTGCGTGAGTTCAGGGAAGAGGGAGGTTGGATGTGCAATGGGCAATTCTCCTCTACCCTTTTGTAGGAAGGTTGCTTCCCTTATCAAAAGACTAAGAAGCTACCTGGAGCCCACTGACCGGTGCTGTGTGCTCAGTCCCTGTAGGGACCTGCTTTTTTTTTTTATATCCTCTATGGTCTCTGTAAGTGCTGGTTTATTTCTTCTTTAGCTTAAAAGTTCTAGGAGAGCAAGGATCAGGATGGATAGCCCTGGACGCTCAGTACTTGGGACATGAAGAACTGTTCTCTCCAGCTACAAGCAAGAAATAGAATAATTAATCTGAATAATACATTCAGGGTGAATATGGGCTAATTTCTACCCAGAGACATTCAGTTTTAAAACAAAAAAGTCTTCTTTCCTGGTAGCAATTTTCTACTTTCCGCCAGTGACTTGATTTATTGAGAGACCTTTAAGTGCTGTTGAGCCGAGCAAAAGAAAAGTTGGGAAAGGCTTTTCTTGTCAGGGACACAACCCTTTCTTTCTATTATGTCAGTTTCTTTAAACAAAAAAGGATTTAAACAATCTTTTTCAATTGATTCTCTTGTAAACACTCAAAGAAAGAATGTCTATCCCACTCTGCGAATAAAGTGGAAGTCCCTTAATTGTAAAGACATGAAATGCCTGGACTCCCTGCCTACAGAGTTTGAGTAATTGGCAATAATTTCTACCTTCCCCTCCCCCTATTGAAAGGCAGCTCACATCTTATTAGAAGAAAACCAGATCACTAACCTGGGAACCCGAGTCCTGGAAGGAGTTTATTTTACCAGCCAGCACAAGCTTCCAGAGGGAGCAGAAGGCAGGAAGCCTGCGTTTTCTCTCTGCTCCAGTCCACCTGGTACCTGGACTGATCACCACGCTTGTGATTGGCCTTTGCTTCCCCAGCTCCCTCGTGGGACACTTTTCAGCCTTCGAAATATCCAGGCAGATGTTTCCTGTGGAAAATATTCCCTAGGACAGCTCTCTGTTATATGGGTTTCTGGTAGAAGTATCAAAGGGTTGAGGCTGGACCCAGATGAAAAGCCTAGAAGGTATATAGTGTGCCTTTGAGGGACCTGTGGTTAGAGATTTCTTTTTCTTCCTTCCTTCTTTTCTTTCCTTTTCTTTTCTTTTCTTTTCTTTTCTTTTTGCAATTTCTTTTCATTATCAACAGCTAAACTCTCTTTCAGTAAACAGATTTTGGAATTTGGTTTTACCTTTTATTATTATCTTGGTTTTTGCTTGTCTGTGTGTATGTGTGTGTCTGTGTGTGTATGCACATGCATGTTCATGTGTGTGTAGCACATCCATGTGTGGTTGCATCTGTGTGTGTGGATCTGGAGGCTGGAGGTTGATGTCAGATGTCTGTCTTCATTGCTTTCCACCTTACATACTGCTGAACCGAGAGCTGGCCGTTCGGCTACTCTAACCAGCTTGCTCCAGGATTTCCTGTTTCTGGCTTCTGCTCATTAGGACTACAGGGAGGCTGCCATGCCCGCTTGAATTTTATATGGGTTCTTGGGGTCTGAATTCTGGTCCTAAAACTTACAGGGAAAGTGCCTCACAACTAAGCTATCTACTTGGCCTATGGTTTTGAAAAAGTACTGTAACGTCTGTGGCTATCAATTTCCTGTTGTTTTGAGACTGGGTTTCATGTACCTCAGCCTGGCCTAGAATTCATTATGTAACTGAGGTTGATCTTGAACTCTTAATCCTCCGGCCTCCAACCCTTGGGTGCTGGGATTACGGACCTGTACCATCAAAACATGCTCTCAATTTCCTTTTTTTTTTTTTTTTAAACAAAATGTTTACTTTTAGTTTGCTCCTCTCAGTGATGTGGTGAGGTTGAATGGAAACCCTAGCACAAGATACTTAAGGATAAATTATAGTAATAATAATTATTATTACTGTTATGCACTTTCATCAAAGGCTCAGCTCTGTCTAGTGTCTGAGCCAATCCAGGCCATTGTAGGAGCAGACATCCTCACCTCTAATAGCAGCTGGGTCCAAGAATTAGAATTGATTTTAGGTGTGTTAGATGTGAACTCTGACTCAATTAGTACCACTGGTTTTCAGCTGAAACAGTCCACTGACTACACTTGTGTCATGGCCGTCAGCCTGCCTACGTCCTACTAATCCCAACTTAGGACTGGAGTGGAGAGGATCCTGTTCCTTCTTCCACTAGCCTACATACAGCTGAGCACAGAATAATAACCCAGAACCATTATGCCTCTTCCATCAGACTCTTGTCAGAACCACTTGATGTAGGCCTAGACCCTGGCTTGTTGCCACCACAACCAGTTATCCAGAATCATCCATCCTCATTATACTCTTTGAACATTGCGCATTGGCCAGAGAAGTTCTTTATCCTTGTTCCTAGGTTGTCACCTTCCCCCTCTATTTGTAGCCTAAGAAAAAAGAAATTGACATTCGCTCCTAGGCAGTTCTATACATGGGCTCTTACTTAATGAAATCCTATGAAGTCAGTATTAGTTTTTATCTTTGTTTTACAGATAGGAAACTTTCTGAGGGGGCTGGAGATATGGCACAGTAGATAAAAACATGGATTAAGCAAGCATGAAGACCTGAGTTTGAATCCCCAGCACCCAACTCAAATAACTGGGCATGGCTACATGTGCCTCTAACCCCAGTGGTGGGGGTGGGAGAGCTTGTTAGCCAGCCAGCCCAGATAAAAGACAACAGGGCAGTAAAGAAGGATGGCTTCCAGATGTGTGCACATGGGTATGTGCTCAACTGCATTCAAAACACACACACACACACACACACACACACACACACACACACACACACACACACAGGCACACCATATGTCTTAGTCAGTTACTATTGCTATAATGAAACAAACACTGTGACCAAAAGTAAGTTGGGGGAAGAAAGGATTTATTTGTCTTACATTTCCATATCATAGTTCATCACTGAAGGAAGCCAGGGCAGGAACTCAAGCGGGCAGGATCCTGAAGACAGGCGCTAATGCAGAAGCTGTGCAGGGTGCAGCTTGCTCCTCAGGGCTTGCTCAACCTGCTTCCTGATAGGATCCAGGACCATAGCCCAGGGGTGTACCACCCACAGTGGGCTGGGCCCTCTCCAGTTCTCACCAATCACTAATTAGAAAATGCCCTACAGGCTTGTCTACAGACTAACGTTATGAAGGGTATTTTCTCAATCCAGGTTTCCTCCTCTCAGATGACTTTTAGCTCTTGTCAACTTGGCATAAAACCAGCCAACACACCATAACCACCTACCCACCCCAACAGGCAAAACTTCATGAAACAAAATAAAAACAAAAGAGAGGGAGAGGGAGAGAGAGAGAGACAGAGAGAGAGTTAAGTAATTTTCTAGAATCACATATTGAACAAATGACAGGATAAGATTTTTGAACCCAGATCTCTGCTGTCAAAATCCATGATATCCCTCCATGATAACCCCTGTTAGGGGCTAAGACTCTTAATTCTGGGACCTCTGTAAACACTTCCACCAGGGCTTTAGGAAGGCCCCAGGGTTCTCTTCCCTCCCAGGACCCTGAGCAACCGCACACACCTGGCTCTCTTTTCTTCTCTTGCCCTCCTCTCATTTGCTGCTCTTGTTTCCATGCCTACTCTGTGAGAGGGAACTACTTTATTTACCCACTGATTCAATCATTAAGCCCAGTCAGTCACCTTGGACCTCCATAGCAAAAGGCCTGGCAGGTCTGAACCACAGGGATTCATTTTCTTCTAGTTCTTGAGGCTCAAGGTGGTCAGCAGGTTTGGTTTCTTTTCTTTCTTTTCTTTTCTTTCTTTCCTTTTCTTTCTTTCTTTCCTTCTTTTTTCTTTCCTTTCCTTTTCTTTTCCTTTTTTCCTTTTCTTTCTTTCTCTGTCTCGCTCTCTTTTTTTTTAAGTTTTAGATTTTTAAATTTTATTTTGCATGTCTGAGAATCACTTGCATGCTTGGTGCCCAGAGAGGCCAGAGAGGGTGTTGGATTTCCTAGGACTGTATAGACAATTGTGAGCTGCCATGTGGGTGCTGGGAATTGAACTTGGGTCCTCTGGAAGAGCAGCCAGTGCTCTTAACCGCTGAGCCATCCCTCCAGCTTCAGGTTTGGCTTTTCCTAGGGCCTTTTTCCTGCACTGAAAATGGTCTTACAGATGTTTTTTTTCTATGGAACTCCATCTGAGAGTGAGTGCTGCTGACGGATATCTCTGTATGTCCAGATTTTCTCTATGTGTAAGGATACCATAGGACTGTATTAAGGCCTGTCCTTGGTCAGCTCAAAGGCCCAGACTTCAGATGAGGTCACATTTTGAGATACTAGAGGTTAGGGTTTCAACATATGAACTTTGTTGGGGTTGGGGGTGGAGGTTTAATTCATCCTATAATGAGGTTTGTAAGTAGTAAGCAACAGAAAATGACTAGCTTAATTCAGGAGAAGAATTGTAAAAGAGCCCTAAGGGTTCACAGACTCACAGGAGACTTGAAAACAGTCTGGACTGAGGAAGTCAAGTCAGGAAGAACCCCGAGCCCCGCTGATACAGCCGCTGACACCGTGACCTTTCTGGATTCTCTGTGATACTCATTTTCAGAAATGTGTGCCTGCTGCTATGCCCACTGGGTTGTAAGAATGGATTCTACATGCTCCTTGCTTCTCTGGGCTATAAGTTCCTGACTTCCAGTTTGGATGGACACATCTGCTTGGAGCATTCATGCTTTCCCTGCAAGGGAAGCATCTTGTGTTTTCTGCTTTTACATTAGGTGTTCCTTTGCTTCATGAGGAATCTCTCAAAATAGTGAGGAGGCAGGAGGCAAGACGGCTCAGTGGTTAAGAACGCTGGCTGCTCTTGCAGAGTACCTGGGTTTGTTTCATTCCCTGCACCCATAAGGCGTTTACAACTGTCTGTAACTTCAGAGCCAGAGGGTCTCTTCTGTTCTTCTTGGTGCACAGACACTCAGGCAGGCAAAATATCTGTATACATATCTTTTTTAAAATTTATTTTAAAAATAAAACAATAGGAGATTCAGACATGGGCCACTGAGAATAATAAGTTATTGCACTACAGTATCCATTACAAATATGAAGACAAACAAGATTCAGTGTTGGCCTCTACTGGTTCCAAGTCTGGTATGATGAGTTAGTGGACAACTTGAGCAGGCTGTGATAATGGCCGTGACAGGGGAAAGCAGGAATTGCTGTACAATTACAGAGAAGAGGAACTTCCCAGCCTTGGTGGTGATGTGGAGGGGGTATTAGGAGGAATCAGGGGAGGTATTCTATAAAGTTAATGGCTAAGACCTGAAGGAGAAAGGAGTACTAGCTATCCAGAAATTATACTCCCAACTTTTCCATCCCAAGGACCTGCTTTCAAAACTGCCAATGTGAGAGCAAGAACAAGAGAGCCGAGAGGGAGAATGAGGTCAAGAATGAGGGGGGCGGGGCAAGGACAAGCTTTTAAGGCACTTACAGTTAGGCTGTTAAGATAAAAGGGCCTATAGTAGGGCTAGGAAAGTGTTCCTGGGCATAGTCAGCTGACCACCTGGACTCATTCCAAGGCACGAGATTGCCCTGGTCCAATGTCTGCAGACATAGAACCTTGATTTTGTGCACTGCATCTCTCAGAGGAGATCTCTCTTATATTAGTAAGCTCACTAGGACTGGTACATAAACCGGAAGCCTGTTTATTAATTTGCAAAATGAAAGTATCGTTGGCAAAGCCACTCTAATTTGCAAAGCAGACTGTAACATTCACCTCAAAATACCTGTACATTTTCTTCCTTCCTCAGAGCACATGACATATGGGAAGCCAAAAATCAGAAGGTGGCATGGCAGAAGGTCTGGCATGAGAACAATAAAAAAAAAAGTGGGGGCAGCCAGTGAGTTTGGACTCTGCATTCTGTCTGTTTCTCAGCCTAATGGCCCAATAGAGTCACCTGGGAGGATGTTTGGAGTACTTATTCCTGTGACTCACTCTTTGACATTCCTGATAAGTGGGCTTATAGATAGTAAAGCCCCAAAAAGGAATCTCATTTTCAGAGCCACCGAGGCAGTTCTAGTGTGCAGTAACTGGTTGCTCTCTGGACCTTGCCAAATAGGATGTCTGCATTCACTAAGGAGTCTCGCTTGTGGACCCTGTTTGGAAAGATGCCTTCGTGGCTTTTTTTTTTTTCCAGGACTGGATGGTTGGAAGCCCCCTCTCTTCTATTCCATCTGTGATCCACGGTGTGGCATGCTCACTTGTGATGTTGTGGTTAGATTCTACAACTAGCTTTGAGATGAGTCCCAGACCATCTTGACTAGAGTTTGAGTGTCCCAGACTTCTTGGGCATCATTTCATAGATGGACTTTCACTTTCCTACAGATGATTAATTTCATTTATGGAAAGATTTTTATTTCAGGGACATTTTCAGTTCTTTGAAGGTTACTCCCCCCATACACACCCCGTTTTCTATAGAATTATCCAGAGAATAATCCAAAGTTGATGGCCTTCAGATAGTGTTTAGTGGTTCAGTGGGAAGAATTAGAGACGTCTAAGCTCTTTTTTTTTTTTTTAAAGACAAGGTCTCGTGTAGCCCAGTCCAGTACTAAGCTTACCATGTAGCCCAGGCTGGACTTGATCTCTTGATCCTCTTGCCTCAGCCTCCTGAATGTCCAGGCGTGTCTCTATAACCCCAGTATTAGGAAGGTAGATGCAGGACTCTCACGGTGTGACCCATTTCTGATATTCAAAATATCAGAAATGAATCGAATACAAGGCAAGCTACTGGAAATCATTAGAGTTGTCACTTTTTAAACTACACAGCTCCATGTTAGACAATAGTGACTGACTGTTGTCTGTCATGCTGAGGTGACTCACCCACCTACCGTCCTTCTCCTACCTCCTAACTCCTGTTATTTGCTTTTGAAAAACTCTGCCAACTATCCACGGTATTTATGTTTTGTTTTGCAATTAAAGTCCTGTTAGTCATTAAGGCTTAGTTTTACACTTAAATAGATTCAACACTGTCATAATATGATGAGGGAGGGAGTAGGGACAGAGTGGGGAGAGGGGGATCCCTTAGAACTTTGACGAATGAACAATCTCTCTCTCTCTCTCTCTCTCTCTCTCTCTCTCTCTCTCTCTCTCTCTCTCTCTTTCAAAATAGGGTTTCTCTGTGTAGCCCTGGCTGTCCTGGAGCTCACTTTGTAGACCAGGCTGGCCTCGAACTCAGAAATCTGCCTGCCTCTGCCTCCCGAGTGCTGGGATTCAAGGCGTGTGCCACCAAACAATCTCTTACAATAGCTTCTTTTCTTTTCTGTCTAGTCTTTTCTTTTCTTCATCTTTCATTCTTTTATGTCTCTCTCTTTCCCTCTCACCTGCTGCCCTGTGGGTGTAGAATCGTATGTGTGTAGATCAGAGGATAACTTGCAGAAATCGATTCTCTCTCCCATCAGTGGGTTCCAGAGATTGAACTCAGGGTGTTCGCTTTGGCAGCAAAGCATCTTTGCCCACTGAGGGAGATCAGCAAACCCAGCAGTTGGGTTGGTATGAATGTCTTTCTGCATATATATATGTGGGTACTGGGGGAGGGGGCATGCATGCCTGCGGAGGCCAGGAGTTGCCATTTTCTACCTTATTATTTTTTGAGATAGGGTCTCTCATAGAAACTGGAACCCACTGATTGGTTAGACTGACTGGCAAGCAAGCTCCCAAGATCCCCCTGTCCCTGTCTCCCCAATGGTGCTGGTGTTACAGGAACACAATACCGAAACCAGATTGGTGCTGCAAATTGAACTTTCCATATAAAGGTGAAAGGAGAGAACCAACTCCACAAAGTTGTCCTCTGACCCCACACATGTGCCATAGCATACGCATGTCCCCCTCAATTAAAAAAATTTAAAGCTTATAGAGACTGAAGTATAGCTCAATGATAGAACCCTTGCCTAATATATGAGAGACTCTGTCCCCAGCAGCACTCCCGCCGTCAACAAGAATAAAAGGTAAAAATTATAAAATGGTGTATGGAGTCTGTAGCTATGCTTCAAGTTATTGAGAGAGTAGACTGAAATAACCACCCTAAATTCTAGGGCTTTTTTTTCTTCCCTGTGTATGGTATGGTTGTGTGGTTGAGGACTGTGTCGGTTAGTTTTTGGTCAACTTGATACACTTAAAGTCATCTAAGAAGAGGTAATCGCAATTGAGAAAATGCCCTCATCAGATTAGTTGGTAGGCAAGCCTTTGGGGCATTTTCAGGATTATTAATTGATGTGAAAGACCGCAGTCCACTGTGGGTGGTGTCATCCCTGGGTAGGTAGTCCTGGAGTTCATAAGAAAGCAAACTGAAGGAGTCAAGAGGAGCAAGCCAGTGAGAAGCACTCCTCCATAGCTTCAGTTCCTGCCTCAGCTTCCAGCTTTGAGTTCCTGCCCTGCCTTCCCTCAGTGATGGACTGTCCCCTGAGAATTGTAAAATAAAATAAACCCTTTCATCCCCAAGTTGCTTTGGACATAGTGTTTATCACAGCCACAGGAAGCAAACCACACAAAGACACTGCTGTTATTCCATAGACATTTACAGAGCAAAATCTTCCAAGCTGGAGCTGCTGTCATTAGTGATGGATGCTCAGACATGACATGTGACATGTTCAAGGTCACACAGGGAGTTAGAGGCACAGCAAGGAAGGGAATGCAGATGTTGTTATTTCCATTCTACAGCCAGGCTAAGGAGACTGGGAACACAGCAGTAAGATGAGGCTATGTCCACTGGCACTGCCTGCTGCTGTGCCATCTACTCTTTCAGTGAGAGTCTCGAAGCATTTCAGGTAGGAGCAGAGGGAAGGGATAAAATGGATGGTCTTCTCTCTCATTGAGTCCTGCCCATCCCCAAACTGGCAATTCAGTTTCTGTGTTCCCTATGAACACTTCCCCCCACAAATATATTTTATTTCATTCATTGTTACTGTGTATGTGTGTAGCTGTATTTGGATGAGTGTGGACATGCATGCATGTTCTTAGAGGACAGCTTTGTGGAGTCCCTTCTTGCCTTCCACCTTAATGTGGCTTTCAGGGAGTTTGTTTAGGCTATCAGGTTTCACAGCTGTCTTTACCTGCTGAGCCATCTCACCAGCTCTTATGAAGCCTTGATATCAGAATTTTAGGTGATGCTACACTCCTTTCCATCCATCCATCCATCCATCCATCCATCCATCCATCCATCCATGTACCCACCCACCCACCCTATCCATCCATCCACCCATCTATCCATCCATCCATACATCGATCTACCACATAATATTTAAAGGGCATCTTCTTTGTGAAAGATTATTAATATATATCATGTGTTCATTTTCGTGGAACTCCAGTATGGGAATAAAGGCAATTATAGTGCAGTATGACAAACAACCAATAAGATCTTCAAAAATAAATCTGGCTTTCTCTTTCTGTCCTTCTCCTCTCCCCTCCACTCCCACTTCTCAAGACAGAGTCTCACTGTGTAGCCCTGGCAGGTCTAGAACTCACAGTAGCTGGCCCACTTCTGTCTCCAGAGTGTCACATTTAAAGGTGTGTGCCACCATACCCAGATGACCTTTCTATTTTGAAGCTTTTTTCATTTGCATTCCTTAACTCTGATGTTGATTAATTTTTAGGTAGAACAAGGTGTCAAATTCTTGCATATATGACAAAATGGCAGAGTATAAGACAGTTATAGTAGAACAATACAATTTGTTGCAATTAAAATTCTATAGTATATCTTAGAGTTGTTGTTTTAATCAAATTATTTCTTGAATAATATCTAAACTCAGCCAAATCAGGGCTGGCAAGTTAGTTCAACAGGTAAGGGCACTTGCCACCAAGCCTGATGACCTGAAGTCAATCCCAGGGACCTACATGGGTGGAAGAAAAAACTGACTCCAGAAAACTGTCCCTGATTTCCATACAAACAATATATCATGCATTCACACACACACACACACACACACACAAATAAATGAATAAATGTAATAATTATTATAGTCAGACAATTCAGACTCAATCTTAAAAGCAGCTCTTTTTTTTTTTCAAATGGTGAAAGAAGCTGGAGATTACAAAATACAATGGGGAGGGGGGGAGAGAGAGAGAGAGATTAAAAATCATCCCAAATAGTCCCACACAGATTAGAGATAGCATAAAACTGGTGTAAGGAAATGAACAATAGCTCACCACGTTCATTCAGTGACACGGCATGAAGTTTCATCCCCAAAGGATTGCATAGGGTGGTTGGCCAGGCAACAAGAGCCTCTTACTGTGTTCTTCAAAAGACAGAGTACTCATGTGCCTGTTACAGTTATAATGTCCCTAGGGTGAGAAGTGGGCCATCCACTGTCCCTTTTCTTTAAGATACTGCCTACTTCATATAATTACTACAAATGACTAACAGGAACACTTGGCAGTGTTTAGAAATAATACAGAGGATGAATCACAAAAATAAAAAGGCTACTATTAAGACAATTTTCAAAATGAACAGACCAGGATTCTCTATCAACATGGTTAAATCTCCAAAGCAAACAGTAGGCACTGGTGAGATGGCTCAGTGGGTAAAAGCAGTTGCCACACAAGCCTGAAGACCCAAGTGAGATCCCTGGAATCCACATCAAGACACTAGATGTATTAGCACGAATTTTTATCCTAGCATTCCTGCTGTGAAACAGAAGGCAGAGACAGGAGAGTCACCCAGAAGCTTGTGGGTCAGCAGGCTTGGGGTGTGCAGCATAAACAACAGAAAGATGGCCTCAGCAAGGTCAAGGAAGAGAACTGACTTCCCAAAATTTGTCCTGTGATTACACACTCACTATGGTGCAAATGCAACACAGGCATGCATACATCATGCATGCATGCACACACTGTGCTTTCACACACATACACTATACATACACACACACACACACACACACAAATATACCATGCACAGACACATACCATGCACAGACACATACCATGCACACACACACGTAGTGAATATACCCACATACCCCATGTACACATACACCATGTACACAACCTGTGCATACACATACTGTCCATACACACACATATACCATGCACACAAACACACATACCATGGATGAGGATGCATATACATCACCCACATAAACACACTACTCACACTCTCTCACAGGTAGATGTCAGAGGATTACTTTCAGGAATCAGTTCTCTCCCTCTATCATGTGGGAGCCAGGATTGTGCTCAAGTTTTCTGACTCACAGAAAGTGCCTTTAGCAGCTGAGCCATCTTGTTGACCCCAACTTTCATTCATAATGGTTCATGAGAAATGCCTCCAAGACTAAGTCACTAAGTGGTGATTCTTGAGTTCCAATTAAGTAGTGCCAATAGGGAGTCTGCCAGAATCTGAGCCACTAAATCATACCTGAAATAAAGCCTTGATTCATTCATTCAGAACTTACTAACATAATGTTAACTGAGTCTCTGTAATACACTTTGGTTCAAATGCTGGATTATGAACCCTACGATTTAATGAAGAAAGGAAAATCAAATATTTACGGGTGTGATGTAAATATTTACACAGTGAAGAAATCTTTACACAGTGAAGAAATGTGGGCAAGCCTGGGGTACAGCAGGGAACAACACTAGCTGCTCTTCCAGAGGACCCATGTCAGCCTCAGAGCACTCACATCATAAGATTTCACTCTGAGTATAACTACAGTCCCAGGGTATCCAAAATTGATCTCTGGCCTTCAGTGGCATCTGCACACATGTGGCACTCACTCACACAGACACGGACAGCCACATAGACACACATATGCAAATAAAAATAAATATTAAAGAATACTTTATCTTTAAAAAAAAAGTGTGGGTTGGTATAGAACCATGTAATTAGAAGCTATAAACTGGCTTCAGGTCAAATGAAGTTTCCTTCAGAACTAATATTTAAGCTGGGCAGTGGTGGCACACGCCTTTAATCCCAGAATTTGGGAGGCAGAGGCAGGTGGATTTCTGAGTTTGAGGCCAGCCTGGTCTACAGAGCAAGTTCCAGGACAGCCAGGGCTATATAGAGTACACCCAGCCCCGCGCCCCCCCCCCCCCAAAAAAAAGAAAAGAAAGAAAAGAAAAAGAAGTAATACTTAGCTGAAATGTGGAGACAAAGCAGGAGTTATCGAATGAGGAGCAGGAAAAAGAGTGGGAAGGAAAAGGTGGAGGTGGGGGCATTGGTGCATGTGGTGACCCAAAGGGTCTAGGGAGCCAAATTTTGTGTAGGGAACTGAGATGTGCTGAAAGCCTGCTGGAAGTCGGCTCATTTAAGACTTCATGGTATACAGACCGCAGGATTCTAAGATCTTTTCCGGGCTTGACTGTGCTTAGGGAACAAGGCTAACATAGGGTCAAAACAATCCATGAAGTTCTGTAAAGCAAAGCCTCAGTTAGCTCACAATTAATTGGCATAAAGACGTTTTGAAAATGGCAGTGGAGCATAATCAATAGGATATCCAGAAGGAGGGGAGAGAGAGAGAAGGGAAGTGAGGAGGCAGGAGAGAGAAGGGACAAGGCCACAGTGCCTCTGGAGAGGTCAGAGAACAACTTTGGGGAGTTAGTTTTTTTCCTTCTAGGGACTGAACCCAGGTCAGTTGATTTTCTCAGAAAGTGTTTTTATCTATTTATTTTGACTGTTTTGTTGTTGTTTATTTTTCAAGACAGGATTTCTCTGTGTAGCACTGGCTGTCCTGGAACTTTCTGTGGACCAGGAGGGCTCAAACTCATAGAGATCTGCCTGCCTCTGACTTCTAGTGCTGGGATTAAAGGTGTGTACCACCATCACCCTGACTATTCTTGGCTTTTTGAGAGAGGGTCTCTTATAGGCCCCCACTGACCTTGCATTTTTTCATCCTTCTGTCTTCACCTCCTGAGAGCTAGAATTACAGGTGTGCACCACTATGTCCAGTGCAGTATTTCTCTTCTTGTATCCCCACTGGACTTTCTCCTCACTAGAATCCTTTCTTCCTTTCCTTTCCTTTCCTTTCCTTTCCTTTCCTTTCCTTTCCTTTCCTTTCCTTTCCTTTCCTTTCCTTTCCTTTCCTTTCCTTTCCTCTTTCTTTCTTTCTTTCTTTCTTTCTTTCTTTCTTTCTTTCTTTCTTCCTTCCTTCCTTCCTTCCTTCCTTCCTTCCTTTCTTTCTTTCTTTCTTTCTTTCTTTCTTTCTTTCTTTCTTTCTTTCTTTCTTTCTTTCTTTCTTTCTTTTTTCTTTTTGTTTTTTTGTTTTTGTTTGTTTGCTTTTTGAGACAGGCTTTCTCTCTGTATAGCCTTGGATGTCCTGGAACTCACTCTATAGAGCAGGCTGGCCTTAAATTCACAGAGATACACCTTCCTCTGCCACCTGAGTGCTGGGATTAAAGGTGCTACCAGGCCCCTCATTAGATTACTTAAGTGTAGTGACTGTGTCTTGCTCATTCTTCAACATGTATCTACCAATCACCTATTATGTGTTAGGCACCAGACTAGGTGATGCAGGTCTAAAGTTAACTGGAAGATATATATTCTTTTTGTGAGTGTTGGGGGATACTGGCTCTCTCTATGTATCCTTGGTTAGACTGAAGTTCATTCTGTAGACTAGGTTGGCCTCAAACTCCGAGATCCACCTGCCTCTGCCAGCTGAATGCTGGGATTTAAGGCCTGCATTGACATACTGTGTTTGAGACATAATTCTTGCTCATAGAGTTTATAGTCTAGTGCAAAAGACAGAAGAGTAGATAGGAAATAGGACCAAGTATGACCAGGAAGGTATAAAGTGACACAGGGACCCTGGGAAAGGAACGGCTATCTACATTTACCTTGGGAGCACGATGAAAGGCTTCCATAAGGATGGGGTTTAGCTGAGAATTGAAGGAAAATCACAACTTGGCAAGCAATGTGGCTATGGGTCTATGGGGTAGGGGAAAAAGAGGGGGGAGGGGAGGGGAAGGGAGGGGGAGTGGTCAGAGAGCACACACACACACACACACACACACACACACACACACACACACAAAACCAGGGATGGGGTGGCTGGGATGGAGAGAAATGGGGACAACAGTTAGAAAGAGGTGTTTACTGTGTTGACTACTCATAGAAACCCTTATATAGGAGTCATGAAAGGAAGCAAGGAAGGAAAGAAGGAAGGAAGAGAAAGAATAAGAATGTGAAGAAAGATAGAGGGAGGGAGGGAGGGAGGGAGGGAGGGAGGGAGGAAAGAAGAATAGAAGCAAGTTCATTTCCTGCCTTTACAGTAGACCTCTGCCCACTGTTGGCTTAGTGGGTAAAAGTACCCGCAACCACACCTAATGGCCTGACTTCAATCCCCGGGACCCACAGGGTGAGAGGAGAAAATCAGCTTAGGAAATTTGTCCTCTGAACTCTATATGCACCAGGGCCCATAGCCTGCCCATGCATACAAGTAAATAAAATATAACAAAAATAAATTTTAAAAAGAATGGAAGGAAGAAAAGGGATAAGAACGGAAGCAAGATCTGGGCCTGGTGGCTCACGCTTTTAATCCTTCAAAGCCAGCCTGGTCTACATAGCGAGTTCCAGGACAGCCAGGGCTACACTGTGAGACTCTGTCTTAAAAAAAGAGAATGCAAGTGGAAGGAAGGGAGGCACCATGCACACAATTTGCCATTTTAACACTTTTGCGAAGGGGACTGCAGAGATGGCTCAATGGTCAGGAGATTGTATTCCTCTTTCAGAGGATCCAGTTTTGTTTTAAGCATGTGCATGAGTTGGTTCACAACCACTTGGAACACTGGCTCCAATGAATCCAGTGACATTTTATAGCCTTCTTGGGCACTTACATGTGCATGGCCTACTTCACATAGACACAGACACATAAACAATAGTAAACATTAAAGATATTTTAGAAAGGCCAAATTTGTTTGGGCTTGCTCCCTTGTTCACTGGAGGTATTGTTGTAGTAAGCAGTTACATAGCCCGCACTCTGACTTTGGTTGAGTTCTGACTTTGGCCAGTTAGCAGCTGAGTGACATTATTTCTTTGTATAAATGACAGGAGCTCACAGGATGACTATGAGGATAAAACAAAGCTAGTATTTGTAAAGCTCTTGAAACAATGCCTAGATCCAGGCAATTTTGAGTGTTTGCTTTATCATCCTTCGATTTATGAGAATATTTGTTGAGGGCCAAGTGTTGTAATAGTCACTGTGAAAATAAGACCTGAGCCAGGGGTGGTGGCACAGGCCTTTAATCCCGTATTTAGGAGGCAGAAGCAGGCAGAGCTCACGGAGTCAGGGGACAGCCTGGTCTACTGAGTGAGTGCCAGAACAGTCAGAGCCACGCAGAGAAACCCTGTCTCAATAAAACCAAAAGGAAAAAAAAAAAAAAAAAAAAAAAAAAAAGGAGATCTGGCTTTAGTCATGGAGGAGGATCATCAAAGTGACAGATTTGTAAATAAATGATAACACACTACAATCAAGTGAGGTGATAGCTGCTAAGCTCTCCAGACTCCAACAAGAGTCAGTGACTCATTCTCTCTGAAGAAGCAAAGGGAGGCTTCAGAGGGGTGGGTGCCTTTCACCATGTATTGACGCACATTGAATAGTTTCGCAGAAGGAAAAAAACAACACAAAACACAGCCGGGAGGGCTTATCGGGCCAGGGAAGCACTCTGTTGCTCAGGCTCAAAGACAAAGACTAACGTGTGTCTATAATGGCACGATAGGGCATAACGGAGTAGGGGAATCCTCTCTTTGGATTGAGAACAGTATGTAGAACATAAACTCCCAAGCAACTCAGAGTTCAGGTTTCTTCCTGTGAATCTGCTGAAGAGTTGGTTTCTGGATAGGTGGAATTTATGGCAACATTATGTCCTAGATTTTTGTGGACATCCCCAGATTTCAAGTATTTTATCCTGTTGTAACAGTAGTAGGCTTAAAGTTGTGTTCTCCTATTCTTTTCTTGGCATGTATGGTGATAAATACTTAGAGGAAATCTTGGATGAGTTTAGAGAGACAACAATACTCTACGGAGAGTATTCATTGCTAACAGGGTGCAAAATAGCTGTCTGAGGTCAGAGGCAGGCAAGGAGAACCCCCTGTAAAATTGTAGTTGATGTGTGTGTCTTTTGTTTAGACCAGAACAGACTAATAAGAGATAGAAGTTTGGGGATAAATGAGAGAAAGAATGAGCCTGAAGACAAGGAAAGGACTGGGTGAGGGAGGGTGAGGGTCAGGGAGGAAGGACAGAGAATCCTGGAATGAAAAGAGAAGCCAAAACACACAACAGAGGCAAGGAGACACACTCAGGGAGAGGAGAAGGGAGGAGGAAAAGAGGGCAGGGAGAATCTGAGCAGAAGAGAGCACATATGGACTGGGGCAGTTAGGACAGACAAGTAGGCAACCATGCATGGATGAGACACAAAAAGAAGCTCAAGGTTTAACTGTGGGCATCTGGAGTACCCTGGGTTGGGGTTGGGGTTGGGTGGGGGTGGGGTGGGGCGAAGACTATGGAAAGGATTATGAAACCACACCAAACACAGAGCTGCAAGCCCCATCTGCTATAATTGTCACCCCTTCAGGAATCCCCAAGAAAGCTGCCTGTAAATCTGTCATGTGGTGAATGGGCAAACTCTGCTTCAAAGCACCTTTTGCTGACTCTTCATATGAAGGAAGGGTCAGGAGAATGTCCTTTAATTTCTCTTTATAAGGACACAATATCAGGCCAGGCTGTGGTGGTACAAACCTATAATCCCAGCACTCCGTAGGCAGAGGCAGGTGGATCTCAGAGGTCAGCCTGCTGATCTACAGAGAGAGTTCCAGGATGTCTGGGGTTACACAGAGAAAGCCTGTCTTGAAAACAAGCAAACAAACAAGCTTCAAAAGTCATAACTCATGATTCAATCATTTATCAAATTCCTTACCTGCTAATACCATCTCACTGCGCATTAAGCTCCGACATGGGACTTTTGCTGGGACATGAACATTTAGGCTGTGGCACATTTTAACACACCCATCCTTTATTTGCTTACACCTTGCTTTACACTTATTTGATTTGGTTTTATTGAGACAAGGTCTTGCTGTGCAGCCCATGATGGTCTGGAACTCATGATTCAGCGCAAACCAGCCTGGAACTTGTGGGCATCTGCCCTCTGCCTTCCACCTGCTTCCTTGTTTTAGACACATTTGTGACTTGGCTTTATGTAGATCCTGACTTGTTTTTTTCCCTAAACATATTTACTGGTTCTTTTTGTTCTGACTCTAAAGATCACGACTTAGCTCATGTTACCCTCCTAAACATCATAGCCTGCCTGCCTCATCTTGAAGAAAATATAAGACTGATTCAAAATCTAACATACTCAAATAGTAATAGGACTGTGGCTGGAGTGTGGTTACTTTAATGCCATTTTTTTTTCAAAATAAAAGTATGATACGGTTATATTACATATATAAATAAAAACTAAGTTTGAAACAAAATCACTCATCAAGTCTTCATAGGCAGCAACTGAATTTACCTTTCCCTTCATTCTTTTGAAGGAAGGATATGAAATTATCCCTTTAACTAGGCAGCTGCTGCTGAGATCCTACCTGGATCAGAGAAACCTAGTCTCCATTTTCTCCCTCCAAGCTGACTTTGCAGTGTCCCCTGGAATTTACTTTCCAAAGCAGAAATGTGAGCGCATGCTTCTCCTATGTAAACTTTGAATGTTCCTCAACATTACCTGCAGGATGAAGTCCAGTCTTCCTCCTCCTCCCCCACCCTCCTCTTTCTCCT
Source organism: Mus musculus (assembly GCF_000001635.26). Taxonomy (NCBI): domain Eukaryota; kingdom Metazoa; phylum Chordata; class Mammalia; order Rodentia; family Muridae; genus Mus; species Mus musculus. The sequence continues at coordinate 108,450,502 of NC_000070.6, forward strand.
CCCCCCACCCACCTCTTCCTCCTCCTTCCTCCTTCCTCCTTCCTCCTTCCTCCTCTTCCTCCTCCTCCTCCTCCTCCTCCTCCTCCTCCTCCTCCTCCTCCTCCTCCTCCTCCTCCTCCTCTTCTTCTTCTTCTTCTTCTTCTTCTTCTTCTTCTTCTTCTTCTTCTTCTTCTTCTTCTTCTTCTTCTTCTTCTTCTTCTTCTTCTTCTATATATGTCTTTTATTGTCCCCAAAGGGCCCACTTTGTACTGGTAGCCAGGATCTTGTTTCTGGAGCTGGGTATCTTAGGTCTTACCTGCCAACCTGATGCACCGTTCCCTTCCCAGGCACATAGATGCCATCCAAAAACTTTCTGATATCCTTGTTTCTAACTTTTGTGGCTTGCTGAATCAGAGCCGCTGAATTTGAAACAAGTTCAATACCATTTCCTTCAAGGATTAACTCATCCTTCTGGGCTTGGGAGAGAGAGCAATCAACACCCATCTTCATCCGCACCCTGCCATTGTATTTTTCACCCAAGAAATTTCGGATTTCATCCAAAGACCCACTCTTCTGAATAACACCGTTGCTGGGGAAGGGACTTTATCTCATAACAGAAGCCCAGTGTGACCTCCTTGATCTTGTTCTGAACATGACTGCAGACGGTCCTGACAGTGGCCAGCTCCTTTCTTGTTACCCCACCATTTTTGGAGCCTCTTTTTCTTTCCAAGGAGACATTAATGTGACTGAAGTCCCTCCGCGGAGTTCCCCTGGGGCCCTTCACAATGACTGTGCACCCCTTCCGAGTGATGTTGACATTTTCTGGAATGTTGACAGTCTGACTGCTGAGAATTGTCTTCATTCTCGAAGTAGATGGGCAAAGAGAGCAAAGTCTAGATTTTTTGTTTTTGTTTTTTGTTTTTTTTTAAAGATTTATTTATTTTATATATGTGAGTACATTGCAGCTGTCTTCAGACGCACCAGAAGAGGGCATTGGATCCCATTACCGATGGTTATGAGCCACCATGTGGTTGCTGGGAATTGAACTCAGGACCTCTGGAAGAGCAGTCAGTCCTCTTAACCAGCCCAAAGTCCGTTTTTTTTAAAATTTTTTTTAAATACAGCTTTTTGCAACTCCACCTTCCCAACTTCACTTAGCATTTCACTGTTAGCCACCATTTTCATCACTGGGACAAAATACCTGACAAAAGCGACTTAAGAGAGGCTTTACTTCAGCTCACAGTTTGATGGTATTCTATCTTATAGCAGGGAGGCGTGTTGGTAGGAGTGTGCGGTGGTTAGTCCGGAAGCAAAGATACAGCAATACCTGCTCATATTTTCTCCTTTGTGTTCAGCCCGGACCTTTTACCCTAGAGTTCTGCTGCCCCATAGTCAAGTGGGGCTTTCCACTCCCATTACACATTTGTGGAAAACCCTCAATATCATAGAGGTTGTTCTCATAAGATTCTAAATCCCATCAAATTGATGATCAAGATTTGATCCTTACATCTGCTAACCTTTTTCGTTCGTCTTTACCTCAGGTTAAGTCAGACTACTTGTCATTTTAAAATTACAGCCTAAGAGTACAAGACTTAAAAGTGTATAACTCAATGAATGCTTACATTTACATTTGTGTACAACTGAGGGACCATGACTACTGATCTTTTTATTTTTTCTTTAATACTAGCCAGAATAGTGAAATACTATCTCACTGTACTTTTGACTGGCATTTCTCTGACGATTTGCTTTCCAGTGTCTTTTCCTGTGTGTACTGGCATTTGGATATCTTCTTTGGAGAAACTGTTTCAGTCCTGTGTGTGAATTGAATCGTGTTGTTTTCCTGTTCTTGAGTTTAGGAGTCTTCTGTATATTGCAGTTATCTGTTCCTCTCCAGATACGCAATTTGTAAATATTTTCTTTCTTTCTCTGTGTTACCTTTGTACTCTGTTGATAGTGTCTTTGCAAAAATACGGTCTATAGGTCAGGGAGATGGCTCAGGAGGTAAAGGTGTTTACTGCTAAGCCTGACAACCTAAGTTCCATTCCCAGAATCCACATGGCAGGAGAGAAGAACTCCTGAAAGTTGTCCTTTGACCTTCATCCCTATACCGCAGCCCAAGTATGTGTATGCAAACACAGAGTTTTTTAAAAATGCAAAAATAAATAAATAAATAGACCTTGATCAAGGAAAAAAAAAGGGACAAAAGTTAAAAGTTTATTTGTAGTTCAATCTATCTTAGCTGTTGCCCCCTGTCCCTTCCATGTCTTAGAACTCTTCCCCTATGTTTTTGTCTAAGAGTTCTACAGTGTTAGGTCCTTTATCTAGGTCATGGATACATTTTGAGTTGGCTTTAGTATATGGTCTAAGGTTGAGATCTAATTTCACTCTTTGCTCGTGGAGATCCAGTTTCTCAAGCGCTATTTTCTGGAGGAAAAAAAAAAGAAAAAAGAAAACATAACTGATTCTCGATGCATGCCTCAGCATCCTTGCTGAAATCATCTGACCATATATGTAAGGGGTTATTTCTGGATAGAGGGCACGGCATTTTATAGGACATAAAGATGAATCAGAGTACGGATTGTCCTAACACATTAGAGTTGGTCGCAGGGAGACTGATAGAAAGGAATTGGATCTCATTTTTGTTTTAAAGGGGAAAGGAGAATAAAATCAATTTAGAGGGAAGTAAAACAGCTTGCTTAAAGGAGAGTTCATGCCAGAAGTTTACAATTTTGGACTCTCTTCCTGCCGTAGATTATCTAATTCATCATTTTTACATGTGAAGAAAAAGAAGGGTGACTCTATTCTTGAAGCCAGAGTTATCAGCAGATGAACTGAAAGGAAGATATCTGGGTTGAAGAAATAGCTTAGAGTTTGCCAGCATACATGAAGCCCTAAGTCTGATTCCTCAGTCCTGAATGAAACTGGAGATAACTACAGCTTTCTGGATGTCGAGGCAGGAGAATTAGAAGTTCAAGGTTTTCCTCAGCTAGCAAGTAAGTGGGAGATCAGCTTGGGTTACACAATTCTCAATTTCATTAGAAGAAGGAAGGAAGGAAGGAAGGAAGGAAGGAAGGAAGGGAGGGAGGGAGGGAGGGAGGGAGGGAGGGAGGAAGGAAGGAAGGAAGGAAAGACCTCAATAGATTGTTAAGAAGAACTTCTGTCATTGAGAACAGGTAGATTTAGGAAGGAATACATCCTCTGTTAAATGTGCAAATATTCAAATAGAAGTGTAATAGCCACCTGTAAGTTGTTATTGTGTTGTTTTGCTTTTGAGACAGTATCTCACTGTGTATCATTGGCTGGCTTGGACTCTCTATGTAGATCTAATTGATATCAAATCCATGGACACCCATCTGCCTCTGCCTGCTGAGTGCTGTGATTAAAGATCTGCACTTTGACTACCAGGCACCGTAAAATGTAAAATTATAAAATTAAAGTTTTGTTGTACAAAAATTAGTTTTGATTTGATTATCTCCCAGGTTTATAGATTTTTTTTCCCCAAAACTGACCTATAAATTTAGGATAAAGAAAGGCTCTTAAAAAAAATCAATCAATCAATCAATTAATCTTTCTCTCTCTCTCTCCTTCCTTCCTTCCTTTTCTTCCTTCCTTTTCTTCCTTCCTTTCTTTCTTTGATTTTTTATTGAGACAGGGTCTCAATTGAGGCGGATTTCTGAATTCGAGGCCAGCCTGGTCTACAAAGTGAGCTCCTGGACAGCCAGGGCTATACAGAGAAACCTTGTCTCGGAACCCCCCCCCCAAAAAAAAACCAAAAAACAACCCCCCCCAAAAAAACCCAAAAAAAGCCAAAATAAAAAACAAAACAAAATATATTTTACAAAGATTTATGTTTTATTTTATCAGTGAGTGTTTTGCCTGCTTGTATTTATGTTCAGTGTATACGTGCTTGCTGCCCTCAGAGGTCAGGAGAAGGAGTCGGATCTCTTGGAGCTGGAGTTACAGATGATTGGGAGCCACCATATGAACGTAGGGAATCAAACTTGGGTCCTCTGGGAGAACAACCATGCTCTTAACTGTTGAGTTGTCTCTCAAGCCCCTAAAGAAAATTATTTTTATTTTAGTCCCTAAGATGTGGTACTAGATTAGCTCCATAGAACCATAATACTAATGTCTTTTAAAAATCATCTTTTTTTCCTTATGGGTTTCTGTGTGTGTGTGTGTGTGTGTTTGTGGTATGTAGCACGGGGTGGGTGTGCCACAGTGAGGGTAGAGGTCAAAGAGTCTGTTTTCTCCTTCTATTGTGTGTTCAAGAATCAAACTCAGTCAGATGCTGGCAGCAGGCACCTGTACTGGTTAAGCCATCTAGAAGGCCACTTATTTTTGAGGAAAAAAAAAAATGTCATTTTGGGGAAAAAAAAAAAAAGACTTTCTAATACTTTAAGTAAGTGAAAGGGCGTAGTGTTACTTTCTGTTTCCTGTTTTTAAAGTTCCAAATCGAGAGTCCTCTGGACAGACTCTGATGAATCAATGTAAGTGTACATATGTGCCCTGACAAGGGCGTATGAAATCCAAACTGAGGCAGGTGAGACCCTCAAGTTTGAGAAGAGGATTAAAGAAAAAAGTTTAGTTGTTTTATATCCTCTATCTTGTTTAATTTTAGGAATGCAAAGAGCCACAGACAAATAGTCCTTTACACTGTCTTCTGGGTGAGCAGACAGACCTCAGGACCCCACCCCCACCCTTGATAATGAAGGTCTAACCCAGGGCCTTGAGCATGTGAGGCAAAGTCATCTATCGCTGAGTTATGCACACACACCCCTGCCCTGAACTTTGGTTTCATTATGGTCTTAGTAAAACTAAACAAATTTTAAACTTTGAAGATATTTTCTTGATTATAGATAACGAACAGGTCAACAAGTTTTGGGAACTTCTTACATTTCAGAATTGTGTGCTGGGATTACAAAACAGAAGAAGACATAGTTAGGACCACTGTATTGGTGTGATGCATTCTTAAAAGATTTTTTTTTTAATGTGTGTGTGTGTGGCACATGAGTGTCACAGTGCATGTGTGAGGGTCAGAGGCTCTCTCCTCTCACCACATACATGGGTCTTTAGGATCAACCAGCAGGTCTTTGTTTGGATAGACTTATCTTTTAGGTTTATCTTTCTTGCTCTGATTCTCACCAAATTGACCTTATATTCACTGATAGGGTTTATTTTATTTTAATAAGTTTTCGTTCTGGGTAGGATTTGGTTGTCCTTCAGTGGTTCACAAATTTAGATGCTTTGCTCCCGGTAAGGCAGTGTGATACCAGATGGAACCTTTGGGGAGGAGAGGGTGGGTTTGAAAGATGCCTCACAGGTAAGAGTGCTTCCTGTGAAAGTAAGGGGACAGAGTTCAAATCTCCAAGAGCCATTTGCAAGTCAGGCAAGGCCTTAAGTGATTCTACAATTAAGGAGTAGAGAGAGCAAAAGAGAGATCCTGGGAGCTCACTGGCCAGCCAGGTTCAGTGAGAGACCCCATCTCAAAAAATAGGGTAGGAGATTGAGGAAGACTCCCAGTGCCCTTGTCTGGCCTCTGTATGTAAGCAGGCACACAGGCAGACTGAGCAGTCCCTGCCTTTGTCCCCCAACAATTTAATTTGAAAAAGGAGGTTGGGCCTAGTGAAAGATCAGTAGCATTAAAGGAAGTGGTTTTCTGCTAGGGCTGTTAGAAATGCCCGAGCCTAGTCCTATTTCTGGATGGAGCTAGGAAAGCCTGTTCTCTTACATAATTTTCTGCCACCATGTGACACTATGTCTCACCTCAACAGAGGCCTAAACCATCATCAGATCTTGAACTTTGAACCTCAAAATTGTGAGCCAAGTAACCCCCTTCCCCCAGAGATAGAGAGTAAACACCGGGACTTTGAGCATACTGGGCAAGCAGTCTGATATTGAACTACACTCCAAACCCTAAACCTCCTTTCTACATAAGTAAGCTACTTCTGGTATGTCATTTTATTAATAGAAGCTGAATAACATAGCCCCATTATCTAAGAAGATAACAGATAAAAGTATCGGTTCACTAGATAATTCTACTTCTCATTTTGTAGACAGAATCAAACTTTAGCTGGAAGAAAATTTCACCTTTTAGGATGAAGCAGAGTTCCTGGGACATCTAGATGGGAAGTCTAAATTTAAGGCCTTAACTACAACCATGGGACTGTTCCTGAAAGTATTACAGGTTCTCTGAGTATTTTCACAGAGCAGCCTGGGATTTGTAATTTTTTCAGTACTCTGTAGTTCAAAGCAAAGAACATAGACCTGGCATTCAGGTTCTGTCTTTGATATATTTAATGAATGCTGGCATTGGTTAAACCCTGTATTTCCTCATTCTTCCTGTCAGAATACCAGAATTATCTAGTTGTAATGATAAATAGGAGTATGGCAGCCCAAGCATTCAACTCAGCAAATATGGAGGCAGTGCAATACAAATATAAGTATTTGTGCTTAAGATTATAATCTATTGGTGACCGACAGGTAAAATAATTGGGATCCAGAGATTGGAGAGAGTGTGATGTTTGTGTGATCAGATTTAGTAAAGGACACAAGAATAAAGGGGTACGGCAGTACATACCTGTGATCCTAAGACTTGGAGTTCAAGGTCATCCTCAGCTACATGGCTAGCTGGAGGCCAGCTTGAGCTACCAGAGAGCCCGTCTTAAGCAATAACAACAACTAAATAAGAGTTGGATCTTGAAAAATAGGAAAAGGGAGTTATCTGGAGACACAGGACTTTCTCATCTGGCTGAAGCTTTCTTGTAGACTCAATATTTTCATACTGTAGACTAAATGTTGTCTGCTGAATCATAAACATGTGTTTGGCACAAAACAGGTAATCCTTGAAGGTCTAGGGTCTATCTCTTCTGATGGAGGCTCGCCCACATAGAATTTATCACATTCTCTAGTGTATTTGCCTAACTCTTTGTTAATATGCTCTATTTTTTTTTTTTTTTGAGACAGGGTTTCTCTGTATAGTCATATGCTCTATTGACTACAGGTTAATAAAACTACCTTCCTTGCTCAACAGTGAGATTTCTGAACAGCAGTCTGTGTAGTTTGTCTAGGCACTGAACTATGATTTGCTTATACTAAGTAATCAGGAGTTCAGTTGAATTTGGTCCAATGACATTAATATCAGTGAGGAGCGTGTTGGTAATCCTTTTAAGTGTGTCTATCAGCTTTACGTTTTCATTATTCTCTTTCCAGCACTGAGGATCAGACTCGGAGCCCTTTACATGCTAGGCAAGTACTGTTACATTGAGCTGCTATCTGCCCAAATCCTGGTTTTTTGAGACAAGGTCTTACTTGGTAGCCCTGGCTGCTTTGTAACTCCTTTTCATATTGGCCAAAAATTCAAAAGATCCACCTACTCCCGCCTTCCTATCCCCTGCTGGGATTAATGGTGTACTCCACCACTCCACCATACAAGTCGTTTATTTATTTAAACATTTTATTAATTCTTTGTGAATTTCACATCATATGCCCCCACCCCACTCTTCTCCCCATTCCTTCATATCTGTCCTCTGCTCTTCCAATCTCCCCCAAACACCACAAAGAAAGAAAGAAGGAAAAGAAACAAAAAAGCCAAAACAAAAAAATGAACATGTTATTGTGGAAGCTATAAGTCTATTTTTTATTTTTAAAGAGATCAAGGCAAAGACAGGCGGCTTTCTGAGTTCGAGGCCAGCCTGGGCTACAGAGTCTGGCTTTGACCTGGTGATCATCCTGCCCCAGCTTCCAGAATGCTGATATTACAGCTGTAATCTACCACACCTAACATTCGGTTTTCACTTTCATTTCCTCTTCTGTTCTTTACCTTATCTCTCTGAAGTTTGGACACATTTAAAAATGTTTCAGATGAGGCAACTCTGGATTTTTTATTAGTTTGATAATCGCCCCAAGCTGGAAGGGTTGACTGGCTACCCTCTATCCACAGCTCCTGGGTCTGCTGGAGTCAGAGACAGGGGGAAGGGGATTGTCAGAGCATATTTTCTCCTCTGCAAATGGAAGCCATAGTATCTATTGTCACAAGATCATTATGAAGATTAGGTGGTTAAGTGTATGAAGCCTCCTCAGCTCGATGCCTAGAAGTAAGTTGGCAATGCTTGGTCCCTTCTCACTAAGCTTGTTCAGCTTTGGGGATTCTGACGGACATATCATGTGAGAGGTGTTTAGTTCTGGGATGTAGCAGGAAGTCGATGAACTCTGCAGAGACAATTGCCTCTCTGTAGCCTCTTAGCAGCTCTGGTCTGTGAGTCACAAGAAAATTTGTCATTACCTTGTAAATATTTAAGATTCAGCTGCTTCCCTTTATAAAACCCCACGTTTAGTGCCATACACTTTTTCTGCCTAGTAAATATCCACCTCAAGGACTGCAGTTGTGTGATTTGACCAGCTCTGAGTGAAGTAGGAGACTGGTCAAATAATAATCTCGAGGCTTGAGGGCGGGGGGGGGGGGTGTCATTAAAATAAACTAACAAAGCCTTCTAGTCTTCCATGAGTGTAAATTTAAATGAGAGGAAGCTAACACATTTAAAAAAAAAAAAGGAGGAAGGAGGGAAGCCGTTCTTGGTAGTTGTTTCTATGCCCACCTGAAACTAAAGAAATGGTTTTCGAACTATTTCTCAAGATTTCTCTGCTTTGTTAGTCCTGAGGTGATGCAAAACTGGACTGGATGCAAGGGTGAAGGGGTGGGGGGCTCCCTCCTGCTAGCTGCTCGACAGTGCTCAGAAGTCAGGAATGGTCGCGGAGGATTCAAGAAATGCGTGGGCTGTCGGACAGTGACAAGCCCGAGCCTGCACATCTACGGCCTCTCCCTGGGGCACAGCTAGGCAACCTGCCCCCTTTCCCGCCCGGGGGCCTCAGGCAAGGCGCCCGCAGCCAGGGAGCCTGACGTGAGAAGCGCGACGGTGCACGCGACCCTAAGCTCGCCGGCGTCCTCGCGCCGCTTCCCGGCGTCGGCGTGCTGGACCGCAGGACCCTCTCTCTCTCTTTCTCTCTCCCTGCAGGCCCGCTCCAGCCAGCGAGCCGCGGGTAGCTCCGACCCTTTCCCTCCCTCCCTCCCTTCCTCTCTCCCTCGGGGGCCCGCCCGCCCCCAGCTCGGGCGCCGATCGGAGCCCGCGCGCGCTCGCCCGCTCTCCCTCCTCAGCGCGGGTGTGTGCGCGCCGTCCTCCCACCTCCATCCCCTCCTCATTGTTTCCGGGCGACCGCCACGAGCCCCGGAACGAAGCCCCTCCCCCCACGCCCCCCGGTCTACCCCCTCCTCCGCCGAGGTTTGACGGGTGCTTGGGGGGGATCCCCAGAATTAAAGAAGAGGGAGCCCCTGAACCCAGCTCTGGGAGGCTCTGCTCCCCGCCTCCGAGGCTATCTCCTCCCATCCCAATCGGGATCCCAGGCTGGGGAGAGCCTCCGACTCCCCTCCCCCCTCGGCCGGGCGCCACTCTCCCTCAGCCCCCTCCCCTCAGCGGGTCCTCCTCTTTCTCTCGCTCCCTCCTCCTCCCCCTCCCCGTCCCTTCCCCCCCACAATGCAGTTCGCGGCGCGGCGGACATGGCGGTGGAGTCCTGAGCTCGTCGTGTCCTGGCCTCCATCGGCGGCGGCGACGGCGGCGGCGGCGACGGCGACGGGGGCGGCAGCGGCGGCGGGAGGCGGAGGGGGAGCCGGAGCCTCTGAGATGAGGAGGCGTCGCGCGCGCCTGTAGCTCGCGGGCTTCTCAGGTACGGGGCTGCGGGCCGCCGCGCTGCGCGGGCTGCCGAGGGGGTGTGCTCGGCCGCTGAGCCCGGGGGCCCCCAGCTTGTCCCCTTCAGGTGCGGCGCCTCGCAGGTGTCCGCGCCGCCGGAGCGCGTCTCCGCCGCCCCCTCGGGGCCTGGCACTTCCTCCTGGGCTGGAACTGGCTTCTGGTGTCCCAGGGGAAAGCCGAGGGAAGGAGGGAAGTCGAGAAGGCGGCCTGGGCGGCCTGAGGAGGGCTTTGGGGGGCCGACCTTAGGGAAAGCTGGGGCGCCCGTCCGGCCACCGAAACCTGTTGTAGACGGGGTAGGAGTATCTGAGTTAACGGGATTGGTCTAGCCTTCGCTTAGATCCAGTGCGTGTTTGTCTGTATTGTGTGCCTTTCTTTCACCCTGTGTATGTGTATGTATATATACACTTGTAAACACACACACACACAGCGTGTCCTCCCCGCCATCCCCCGGGCTTGTCCTTGTCGGGAGGGAGCAGAGGTAGGTTTGTGTGGATTTCGTTTCCTGCTCACCCGCCGTCTCTGTCCCCCGCCCCCCAGTCGAGAGGTGCTGGTACTGCGCGCTTTTGACGTGGGTAACTGTGAGATTCGTATTTGTAAACAGACAGCACTTCCCCAGTGTGTCGCACGCCTTCGCAAGTGGTTTCTGATCCTTTTGATATCAGGATTACAAAAGAATGAGGTGGTTAGACCTCAAAGAAGCAGCGGGATTTCTAGTCAGTACCTGAATGGGATTAATTACTGTTATCTTAACGTTGGTTAAACATTTTAAAAAAGAAGATTATCAAACTTTAAAGCAGACGAATCTTGTACCTTGCGTGAGATTTTAGTTTTAGTATACCATGTTTCTTCATTTCGATACAAAAGTAATTCCTTAAACATTTGACGTTCTGCGATCTTTTGTAATCTTAGTGTCCAGAAATGCAATTTGAATTGTGATTTGTTGGAATGAATTTAATAATTAGCTCGCGGAGGTCATATAACCTTTTATATCTATAGATGTATCCCCTCCCCCCTCCAGAGCGTACCTTGGAGCAGGAATGTGTTTGAAGCACTTGGTGAAACAACATACTCTGTTTTGAAAGGAATAAAATAAGATAATCCCAAGTGGATTTGATTATTTAGGGAAAATGCCATTCCCAAATGTTGAATTGTGGCAAGTTTTAAATGTCGACTGCGTGTGTATGCACTTAACATTTTCTTTACTCAGAGCCCATGTGTATCCCCTCAGAAATATGGTGTACACTTACATCCTACTACAGATTAGCCACAACTTGTAAAACTATGAAATATTGTTTGATTTGGCTTTTCTTAAGATAGCTCACGAGCATACAGTGTGCTTTATGGTGCCTTTATAAACAAATTATACGGAGGGCTTAAACACCATCAATGTTGGGAAGAGAAGTTTAAGCTGTTTCTCATTTTAAAAATATTATAAACAAAAGGAAGTTACCTTAACCTCTTAGATACTGTGCTCTTTTCTTTGCATAGTTTTATTTGGCTAGTGTAGAAAATGGTTAAAAAAAAAAAGTAAAGCTTCCTTAAAAGAGTCTAAAAGTGGAAGTGAAAGTGAGTGACATGTTCATGTTTTAAGTATGGTGAACATCTAACCATAGAAAGAAAGTCTTCGTTAGCTTTGGCCAAGATGTTAGTACAGTCAATAAGGTATTGACACATATATAATAAACTTACTTCAAATTTATAAACTGTAACTTACCTAGAATTACATCTGATTTTGGTTAATTTAAGAATAGTGCTTTGCATGTTAAATTTAAGCTTTAAAATGAAATTTTATGACTGTAATTGTAAATACTTTTATAAGGCAGCACTTGGAGGTGATTTGTTTTTGTTTTTCCGAGACGGGGTTTCTCTGTAGCCCTGGCTGTCCTGGAACTCACTTTGTAGACCAGGCTGTCCTGGAACTCAGAAATCCTCCTGCCTCTGCCTCCCGAGTGCTGGGATTAAAGGCATGCGCCACCACTGCCTGGTTTAAAGGTGATTTTTTTATTTGTTCTTATAGAGTGTACATTTTTGTAAAAATAGAGAACGTTTTTTTAAGCTCAAAATTAACCTTGACATACATAAATGCTTATTATCTTGTGTTCTTTTGGGGAGGGGGAGCATTTTGAGACATGGTTTCTCTGTGTAGCTTTGGCTGTCTTGGAACTGGATCTGTAACCCTCACAGTGATCAGACTGCCTCTGCCTCCTGAGTGCTGAGATTAAAGTGGTGAGTCACCACCACTCAGCTAGATTGTGTTGTTGTTTTTTTTTTAAAGATTTATTTATTATTATATGTAAGTTCATTGTAGCTGTCTTCAGACACACCAGAAGAGAGAAGAGGGAGTCCGATTTCATTACAGATGGTTGTGAGCCACCATGTGGTTGCTGGGATTTGAACTCAGGACCTTCGGAAGAGCAGTCAGTCCTCTTAACCACTGAGTCATCTCTCCAGCCCCTAGATTGTGTTCTTTATAATCAGGATCCATGGATAGAAAACAACTGAATTTTCTGACTATGAAAAGATTTGGTTTCAGAGAAACAAGACATTCAAGACTTAACCTGCAAATGCTGATGCTCATAAGTGTTGTTTAGCACAAGTTTTAGCTTTTTATGATGGTACACGATTTAATCCCAGTGCCTGGAGGCAGAGGCAGGTAGATTTCCGTGGGTTTGAGCCAGCCGTGGAGGCATAGTGAAATCTAATTTTAGAAACAAACAAACAAACAAACAAACAAACCACTAAAGCTCACAAACAAAAAGTGAATATTTGGATGTAAAAATTGAGATGTGTTTCTTTCCAGATTAAACTGCATGTATTTTAATTACTGCAATAATGTTAAGAAATTGGTGTCATTTGTAGTTAGAAATATGTTCTTTGTTTTTTTTTTTTTTAAGATTTATTTTTTTTAATCTATATGAGTACACTGTTGCTCTCTTCAGACACACCAGAAGAGGGCATCAGATCCTATTCCAGATGGTTGTGAGCCACCACGACGTTGTTGTGAATTGAACTCAGGACCTCTGGAAGAGTAGTCAGCGCTTTTAACCGCTAAACCATCTCTCCAGCCCCCTGGAAGTATGTTGTTGTTTAAAAAAAAAGGGGGCGGGGCGGCTGGAGAGATGGCTCAGCCATCTGACTGCTTTTCCAGAGGTCCTGAGTTCAATTCCCAGCAACCACATGGTGACTCAACAACCATCTGTAATAGGATCTGATGCCCTCTTCTGGTGTGTCTGAAGACAGCTACAATGTACTTATTTACAATAACAAATCTTAAAAAAAAAATAGTATTCAGGGTGTAGCTTAGTAGTAGCTAGCTTACTTGTCTAGTGTTAGTGAAGTCTTATAATTTCCAGTATAACCCCCAAAACAGGCAAAGGAAGAGACACTGGTTTGTCAAAAGTAGGAGATGTAGATTTATAAAAATGTTAGAGAACTTAGGATAGTTCACATGCTTTTAAATCAATTGTAGGTTTGGAATCGCAGGTGATCATATAATTCAAGGAAGTTTAAAAACCAGCATGTCTCCAAGTGCTTCACTTTTCAAATATCCAAATAGGAAAAAGTACCTAAATGCAAATATTCACAATTCAGATATCTCCATTGAATTAATAGTGTTATTCAGTGTTATCTTCATATAACTTTTTTCATTGTATGTTCATAATTCTGTGTATTGAAGGAGAAAACATTTATTAGACTACTTATTCTTTTTCCAGGTACTGTGCTTTTTTTATGCATTTCTTCACTTGTTTTACCCAAAGCCCCATGAAAATTGTTTATAATGAGGAGTTTGTGATTCATAGGTTGAGATATTTGCTGAAGAACATGGAGTGACAGATTTCAAAGCAGGTCTTTATTCTTAGTATATACATGTCACTTGCTTATCAGATCTAGTGAATATTTTCTCAATTTTATAGAAGAGGAAACTGCCTAAGGTTGATCATTTATTCATTCATTCATACTTTAACCAACATTTCTATTTGTACTCTATACTAAGACATGTTTTGAAAAAACTTTAAATATTGTAATTGAGATCACCATGTGAGGTAATTAACGGTTTGAGTTGTGATTAGAAATGTTTTTTGACTTGTAGTCCCAATATTTTTGTTTTTCTAACTTGGCTTCCTTGCTAATAGCTTCTACAACCTGTAAGGAAGTTTTTCATTCTTTTGATTTGAAAACAGTAGGTTAGGATATTAAGAAGACTATGTAAGCTGTCCTCAAATTCAGAGTTCTGGGATTAAATGTATGCACTAGCATGCCCAGTAGTTTTACTTTTCTAATTGTTTATGTAGTTGGAAAAAGAAAAAGTATACAAGCTTACTGCAAACCAATAAAATTGAGCAAAGACTAACTATACAAAACATCTTATGGCTTACAAAAATTAGGGAAGGCTGGCAGGATGACTCATTGGGTAGAGGTACTTACTGCTGATTCTGACAGTGATCCCAGGGATACATGTGATGCAAGGAGAACACCAACTCCTGCAAGTTGTCCTCTGAGCTCCATTCTTGTGCTGTGGTAACGTGTGTGGAACGCGCGCGCGCGCATGTGCGTGCGCGCGCGCGCGCACACACACACACACAGACACACACACACACACACAGAGATTTTAAAAAACTATAAAGAAGTTAGTGTGAGTTTTAAGAAACTATGGAGAAGTTAGTGTAAAACACATGTAAGGCCCTGAGTTTAACTCCTTGCACTGAAGGAAAAAAACAGATATTTTCTATTAATTACACAAGTCAGATAATTTTAAATTGATACTTGATATAGACTAAGAGTTCATAGTCTTTGTACAAATAACTATCACAAGATCTTAGAAAATTAACTTACTCTGTCCAACAGTCTTTTATATTATTCTTATTTACTGGTAAGGACAGGAGATGTTAGAAGAGTTAAGTACAAATCACATCTAGTTTGCAGCAGAGCCATGATTTGATTTGAGACTGTCCTAGAGTCCGAGTGAGAGCCTCACCAGTACTCCATGTTGTGAGTGTCAAATGTAGTTGCAAAAGGATACTAATTCTGGATAGTTACAGAGCATCAAAAATATTTTGTAAGTCCAGAAAGCAGGAATTATACAGAATTAAAATTTATCCTTTAGTCTTTGTAATTTAAATAATTTTGATTATTCAAATCAGCTAGTTATTAATGTTTAGGTATCTGTTGTGTAGATTTAGAGTACTCACTGGTAATCAAACTTTTTTTTTTTTTTTAAAGACAGGCTTTTACTATGTAGCTTACCCTCAAATTCAGAGATCCCTTGTCTCTACCTTTAGAGTTCTGGGATTAAATGCACGATCTACCACATCCAACAGTTTTACTTTATTTGTAATTTTGTATGTATCTGTGTGGGTTTGTGCACATAAGTGTGATTGTCTGAGGGCTTCAGATTCCCAGGAACTCAAGTTATAGGCAATTATAAGCCATGTGGCATAGATGCTGGGAATTGAGCTATCACTTCAGCCCCACAGGTTTGTTTGTTTGTTTGTTTTTGTTTTGAGACAGGGTTTCTCTGTGTACTGGAACTCACTCTGTAGACCAGGCTGGCCTCAAATTCAGAAATCCACCTGCCTCTGCCTCTGGAGTGCTGTTTGGTTTTTTTTTTTTTTTTTTTTTTGGTTGTTGTTGTTTTGATAGGGTTTCTCTGTGTAGCTCTGGCTGTCCTGGAACTCACTCAGTAGACCACACTGGCTTCAAACTAAGATCCACCAGCCTCTGCATCTGAGTGCTAGGATTAAAGGTGTGTACCACCACTGCTGGCTCTCCCCCACCCCCAATAGCTTGCATTTTTAAAATTTATGTGTTTCTTAATTTTTGAGACAGGATCTTTTTTATAGTCCTGGCTATCCTGGAATTTACTGTGTAGACATGGCTGGCATATACCTCCAGGTGCTTGGATCAAAGGTGTGTGCCACTATGATGCCTGGCTAGCATCTAATTTTTTACAGAATTATTGAGGAGGGGGGGAGGGAGTAGGAGGAGGAGAGGGAAAGGGAGAGGGAGGGGGAGAGAATGAATGAATAAATATGTATGTATACATGTATATATACTTGTATGTATAGTATAGGTTAGAGGACAACTTGTGGGAATCAGTACCCTCTTCTGGCCTCCTCCAGTACCTGCACTCATGTGGCATGTATACACACACACACACACACACACACACACACACACACACAAATCTTTCAAAATACCACAGGTTAGTGGTATATACAATTTAGTGTAGTTGTAAGGTTGTGTAATGGTTGCAAGCATTTAATTCCCTAATATTTTATTATCCCAGAAAGATTTATTAACAGTTACTCCGAATTTCAGCCTCTTAGACCTTTGGTGACCACTCGCTTCCTCTGGAGATTATGCTTGTTCTGGACATTATATATAACTGCATCATGCAGTGTGTGTCTGTCCTATTCCACTAAGCTTAATTTATTTTTTAAAGATTTATTTATTTTATGTATGTGAGTACATTGTTCTCTTCACACACACCAGAAGAGGGCATCAGGTCCTATTACGGGTGAGCCCCCATATGGTTGCTGGGGATTAAACTCAGGATGTCTGGAAGAACAGTCAGTGCTCTTAACCACTGAGCTGTCTCTCCAGCCCAAGTTTAATGTTTTTAAGGTTTGCCCATACTGTAACCATCACCTTCATCCTTTTTTTTTTTCCATTTTTTATTAGGTATTTAGCTCATTTACATTTCCAATGCTATACCAAAAGAAAAATATGGAACGCTTCACGAATTTGCGTGTCATCCTTGCGCAGGGGCCATGCTAATCTTCTCTGTATCGTTCCAATTTTAGTATATGTGCTGCCGAAGCGAGCACCTTCATCCTTTTTTTATGGAGAAGTAGTATTGTAGTCTCTGAAATATATCACATTGTATTTATTCATCATTTGATGGGCCTTTGGGAGCTTCCAGGGCTTTTCTGTCTTCCTTTTTTTTTTTTTTTTTTTTTTAATCAATGTAGGTGTGGCTTTTCTTTTTTTAAAAGATTTATTTATTTATTATGTGTAAGTACACTGTAGCTGCCCTCAGACACCCAGAAGAGGGCATCAGATCTCATTATGGATGGTTGTGAGCCATCATGTGGTTGCTGGGATTTGAACTCAGGACCTTCGGAAGAGCAGTCAGTGCTGTTAACCACTGAGCCATCTCTCCAGCCCCAGGTGTGGTTTTTCTTGCCTGTACATTTAAGAGCAAAGTTTCTGAATGTTTTGATATATTTATGTTCAGTTTTCTTAGGAACTGCAGGTTTTCCAAATTGGCTAGACTGATATATTAAGTTGTGTGGAATAATGTGTGTTGAGGTTACAGATTCTCTACATCCTTATTGTTACTTGATACTGGGGCTTGTTCCCTCCCTCCCTCCCTCCCTCCTTCCTTTCTTCCTTCCTTTCTTTTTTCCCTTTTTCTCTCTTTGTCCTTTTTTTTTTTTTTGAGGTGGTTTTACTGTGCAGCCTTTGTTAGCCTGGAGCTTACTGTAGACCATGCTGATTTCACAGCTATCTTCTTGCCTCTGTCTTGAGTGCTGGGACTAAAGGGATACACCATTGTGTCCTGCTTTAAATCTTTTTAATACAGACTCAATTTTAAAAAAGACATATTTTATTATTTGTGTGTTTTTATATGTGTGCACGTGTGTGTATATCTGTCTTTTGTGTACCTGTCTATCCAGAAAAGGGTGTCGGATCTCTTGGAGTTGGAGTTGGCATTCTCTAACATGGATGATGGGAACTGAACCTAGATTCTCCAGAAGAAATACAAGTTCTCTCAACAGCTAAGCTATCTTTCTAGTCCAAAGTTACAGACTTTATAGTGGCATGCAGGAGCCTTTGGAGGGCAGGGACACATTAGATACCCTGAAGCTGGAGTTAGAATGGGTTATCAGCCATTCTGTGGGTTCTAGGAACTGAACCTGGATCTTTGTTAGGAACAAGGATTTCATTAACAACTATTAATTAACTTTCTACTAAACTTTTGTTTTTAGATATCTGATTTTTAAATCTTTTCTGTTTTTGTTTTTTTTAAAGATTTATTTATTTATTATTATTCATTAATACACTGTAGCTGTCTTCAGATGCACCAGAAGAGGGTGTCAGATCTCATTATGGGTGGTTGTGAGCCACCATGTGGTTGTTGGGATTTGAACTCAGGACCTTTGGAAGAGCAGTCGGTGCTCTTAACCACTGAGCCATCTCTCCAGCCCCCCTAATTTTTAATAAATGTTCAACCTCTCCTCTTGCCCACCACCCAATAGAGGTAGTGAAGACAAAAGTTATTAGGATAGGAGGGAAGTAGACCTGTTCAGCAATAGTTCTTTAGGGGCCAGCTCCATCTTCTCTGCCTAGTCTGTAGAGGTCAGAGGATAACTTGGAGGAGTTTGTTCTCTTCCTCCATTAAGTGGGCCCTAGGGATTGAATTCTAGATCACAGTGCTTGGTGGCAAGCACCTTCACCTGCTGACCTAAATAAAATAAGCCAATCACAAACCACAAATACTTTATGATTCTTTTCATATGAAGTAGTCAAAAAAGAATATAAAATGGCCTTTTGTTTTCTTTTCTTTTTTTTGTTATATATCCAGAAGTGAAATTGTTACATTTGTATAGTGTTAGTCATTTCTCTGTATTGGAACAAATACCTGATAGTTAATTTAGAAGGAGTAGTAGTTTTAGAGTTTCAGTTATTGACCTGTTGCTTCTGAGCCTATGGAGAGATAGTACGTCGTATCAGTAGTATGCTGCAATCTGCATAGTAAGAGAAGAAAGGTGCTGGTGTCTTAACCTTTTCTTTAAGAACCATATCATTAATGATTAGAAGGCCTCTTATTAGGTTCTGCCTCTTAGAATTGTTTCTACTACCTCCCAATATCACTAAGGTAAGGAGTAACAAGTCTTTAACATACAGGACTTTAGGGAAGTTTTAAGATCCAAACTGTAGCATTGTGTTCTCAGTTTAGGAAAATTTATATCCTTCAGGCATTTAATCCCAGCACTTGGGAGGCAGAGGCAGGTGGACCTCTGAAGTTTGAGGCCAGCCTGATCTGCAGAGCTATTTTCATGACAGCTAGGGCTACACAGGAAGACTCTGTCTCAGAAAACCAAAACAATCAAGAAAGGCTTATATTTATCTTAAAATTCAAAATGTCCACTTATTTAAATCCTCAAAGTCTTAAGTATTCCATTACTAAAAAGCCAAGTGTGGGAAGCTGAAAAGATGGCTCTGCAGTTAAAATCATTTGCTTTTCTTGCACAGGACCTGGGTTCAAAATGGTGCCAGCACCAAAGTGGTGATTAAGTGTGGTCTGTAATTTTAGTTCCAGGGGATCTGATGCCCTCTTCTGTCTTCCTGTGACATCAAGCACAAAGGTGGTCATATATATACATACAGAATACTCACACACATAAATATAAAAATTAATAAATCTAAGAAAAAATGCTATTAGAAACATCCAATTTCAAGTCTGGAGATGAAGCTCAGTGGTAGGAGACTTGCTTAACTTGTTTAAGACTTGAGATTTGGCCAGCATTACAGGAAAGGAAAAGTCCATAGTCTCTGAAATTCTAGGCAAACTCATGTGTGAGTACTTGTGAAAAAAATACATTAGAAACTTCCAAGATATAATAGTACAGGGCAAATACCCCCATTTTAAAAGGGTTAAAAAGGAAAAAAACCATGGAGGGTTTAGGACCAAAGCATGGCCAAAAACCTAGTAGAGCAGACATTAATCCTGATGTTCCATGTGTGGTGGCACCCTAGGGATATTGTGAAGGGTCAGGGTTTCAAATAGTATGGGCCATCCATTCTTTCGTACAGCTTTGCTGGTTGCAGTCTATATGGCAGATTTCTTGGGTTGGCTCCGAGTACTGTCTGTAGCTTCCCTTTACACTTTGTGTGTCCTAGCATCTCTTAACTTTTTGGGGTTTTCATTGGAGCTTTAGCTTTCACTAACAGCTCCATGATTGTCTTGTCAGGTGCTCCTTACAGTACATCACCTAGCCTTTTTGACTTTTCTTTGAAATCTCAGTGGCATCTTCTATAATTCTACAAACTTGTTATTGAAGGCCTGTTTCCTAGCTGGTGGTGAGAGGTGGTTGGATCATGGGGGACCTAATTTCATTAATGAGTTTATTCATTGATGAGTTACTGTTGAATGGGTAGTTGGGAGATGGGACTTGATTAGAGGAAGCATGTCATTTGGAACATGTCTATGAAAGGTGTGTCTTTTCTTAACTGTCTTCTGCCCCTTTCTGCTTGGCCACCATACGTTCTACAACATCCTTTTCTGTAAGATGCTATGCTTCATCTCAGGCCTACCATAATAGAACCAGATGACTGTAGACTAAAATCTTTGAAAGTGTCAAAATAAATCTTTTCATTTAAAAACATTTTTATGGAGTTTGACAGGTTCTACTTTCTTTATGGAGCAATTGTATCTTTCTTGGCTTCACCCTTAACATCCCCATTTTTCCAAACTTCAAGTTCCCCAAATCTTTCTGCTCTGTTTCTCTTTGCTCTCAGTTTTCTGTAAAATTGGGCTAATTTGCTGTAAAAGCAGCCAATAATTAATAATTTACAGGCCACTGTCTGAGTGCTTTGCTACCTAGGAAACTTCTCTCCATAGAAACTTGTCTTTTATTTTTAAGAGAACTAGAATAAAAGCCAGCTATCCCACTTGCCACTGTTTAAAAAGGGTAGCCTGTAATTCAGTTGTCATCACAGTCTCTTCCATCTGAAACATCATCAGCATAGCTTTTACTGGCCCACATTCCTGTCACCATTCTGATCTTTTGAACCCTTATTACAATGGCCCATGAATTATTGGGTGGTTTTAGCATTCTTTGCTTTACCTAGTTTTCCTTCAAACTTTTCCAAACTCCTTCTGCAAACTAGTTCCAAAGACTGACATTATCTCAGGTTCAGAAACATTCTAGATCTTAGGTAGCCTAGGCTGTCCTCAGCTTTGCTATGTTGTTGAGGCTAGCCTTGAATGCTTCATCCTCCTCTTTACACCTCTCAAGCATTTGGGAGGTGTTCAACTCACCATTGCATTTTTTTTGGAGTAATTTTTCTGGGTTGTTTTCCATTTTTGTAAAAATAAATACTCAAACCAAAACCAAAGAAAATTACCTTACAAAGAGAAAAGGTTTATTTTGGTGCACAGCTCTGGAGGTTTCATTCTAATTGACTGACCTTGTTGGTTTTGGATATTTGGTGAGGTTGCACATCATTGAGGTAGTGAGTTGCAAAACCTTATCTTACATCCAGGAAATTAACAGAGTTAGTCTCCCTTTAAGGGCATGTTTCTAATGATTAATATTTTAAATTTCATTTTAGAGTTGTAGGTTTGAATTTGTAAATTGTAAAATTGTATATTTCACCCCCCCGCCGGTGTGTGTGTGTGTTACAGTCAGGACAGACAGCCTTCAAAGAAGTCCTTTTTTTTATTCTATATGGAACCTAGTTGTCAAAATAAGGTCCTTAGGCTTGGTGGCAAATGTCTGAGCCACTGAGCCATCCCACTAGTCCTAGCCTATGATTAGACTTTCTACTAGGCCCTATGTTTAAAAGTTTCCATCACCTTTGTTATTGATGAGTAAGCGTGGGCCTTTTGCAAAAAATGAGATCCAAGTTGTGTAGCATAGGTTATTCTGGTTTTAATATATTTGAGGTGCCTTTATAAAACCACAATGCATTTGGGCATTTTCATCATCAGTGCACAAATGTTATACTGCAAAACATTTTTGTTTTGTTTTGTTTTTTGACCATAGTTCTTAGTTCAAAACTTTATCCTGAAGGCAGACTTGACTAGCCAGTAAGTAAGCTCCTGGGATCTGCCTTTTCACCTCTGGTTGCCCACTGCTAGGAGTACAGATGTGCAGCATTGCGCTGGGCTTTTATATGGTGATTGGGATTTGAAGTCAAGTCTTCATGTTTTTGCAGCAGATACTTTGTCCATTTAGCTATCTCTTCAGGCCACTTTATCTGTATCTCTTAAATTGTCCTTTATGAATGTTTATAAAAATAATGTTTGTTACATTTCACTCCAGATTTATTTATATGTTTGCTAGAAAATAAATGCTGTGTAATTTTCAGGGCCCAATACAATAGAGTCTCTTGTTTAAAAAGTAGGAACAAATCCCTATTAAGCTGCTAGAATATACAGTTTATTCTTTATTAAGGATATTTTTTTGTTTTGGAACTCACTAAATTTAACTGTTTTGTGAGTATGGATTTGTAGCTAGGCATTGGAGCCTGGCTGGTTCAGTAGTGGGCACACAACTGGAGAATATTATATCCATCTCCCATTTTCCAGTGTGGCAATAGGTGAATAAGGTCTTTGCATTTAATTTAGCATGTATGTGTGCACATGCACATGCCATAGCACATGCATATGTGGAGGTCAGAGAGCAACTTGTGGGAGACAGTTTTCTCTTTTCTACTATGTGGGTTTTGAGATTGATCTTAGACTATCAGGCCTGTTGATAAATACCTTTACCCACTGAACCATCTCATTTGCCCTAGTGAGGTTTTTATAAAACAGAACAAAGAAAGCTAGGAACCAAAGTTTTTTGGAAACATCAGGTTAGGTGATTACAGTAAAGCAGGGGATCTCTGCTATAGGCTTCAGATACTGTCTGATGATATTTTAGGCTGTGGGTAGTAGAAGCTTGGGACCTCTTTGAACATTCCTGGTAGTCATAAGACTGTTAGGGCCAACACAGAGCTGGGCACCCATTAGTTATTACGGGAACTATAGATAGTCAGATTATTTGGCTCTCTGTAGTCTTGGTTGCTCTAATTCAGTTTGCCTTGTAGAATCTTTAACACAGGTATGACTTTCTTCCTGGAAATTTCAGTTCACATCAGTAGGATACTGTCTACAAAATATTAAAGACTAATAGAACACCGCTAGAAAATTAAAAAAAAAATTAGTTACTAGGTGATGTAAAATAAAACTTCTAAGCCGGGCGTGGTGGCGCACGCCTTTAATCCCAGCACTCGGGAGGCAGAGGCAGGCGGATTTCTGAGTTCGAGGCCAGCCTGGTCTACAGAATGAGTTCCAGGACAGCCAGGGCTATAAAGAGAAACCCTGTCTCGAAAAACCAAAAAAAACAAACAAACAAACAAACAAAAAAAAACTTCTAAAAATATAAACCATTTTCTTCAAACATGTTTTGCATTTATTTTGTATGTGTGTCTGTTTTTGTATGTGTATATGGTCATGCATATGCATGTAGAAATCAGAGGATAACTTGGGGAGTTAGTTATATCTTCCACTGTCTGAGTACTAGGGATTGAATTCAGGTTGTCAGACTTTGAGACAAACTCTCTTATAAGCTAAGCCATTTCGTTGGCTTTTTTTTTTTTTTTTTAAATAAGATGTGTCTGTTTCTGTAGGAATTTAGGAAGAGCCATTTATCTAAGGAACTTCAAAAACATTTTTTGTGTATTGGGTGAATATGTGCATGTGAGTGCTGGGGCCCATGGAGGCCAGAGCTGTTGGATCCACTGGCATGGGGATTTATAGGTGATTGTGAGCCACATGATTTAGTTTCTGGCAATTATAGTTCAGTCCTCGGCAAGGGCAGTATATTCTCTTAACCTCTGAGTCATCTCTCTAGCTCTTGGCAACCCTTTTTTTATTTATTTAATTTTTTTTTTCGAGACAGGGTTTCTCTGTGTAGCCCTGGCTGTTCTGGAACTTACTCTGTAGACCAGGCTGTCCTGGAACTCAGAAATCCACCTGCCACTGCCTCCGGAGTGCTGGGATCAAAGGTGTGCGCCACCACGCCCGGCTTTGGCAACCTTTTTTTTTTTTTAATTTTTGTTTATTTGTTTTGTTTTGAGAGAGGGTCTTTCTTTCTTTCTTTTTTTGGTTTTTCGAGACAGGGTTTCTCTTTATAGCCCTGGCTGTCCTGGAACTCACTTTGTAGACCAGGCTGGCCTCGAACTCAGAAATCCGCCTGCCTCTGCCTCCCGAGTGCTGGGATTAAAGGCGTGCGCCACCACGCCGGGCTGCGCCACCACGCCCGGCTGGCAACCCTTTTAACAGTTGTATAGAACATCAAGAATAGGAAAAGCAAAATGTGTTTATTATTAAATACAAAAACACAAAATCCCTGGGCGGAAACTTTTTGTTTTGTTTTGTTTTTGTTTTTCTATCCATTTTCTTTGTAGACCTAACTGGCCTTGAATTTAGAGGTCCAGCTGCCTCTTCCTCGAGTGCTAGAATTTCTGTACCATGGCCACCACCTGGCGCAAAAACATTTTTTACAGTTGTAAATTGTTATAGATTTTACCAGAAAATATTAAAATAGTTAATATACACCTGTGAGATGGCTTAGAGGGACTTGCTGATCTTTAATCCCTGGAATCCACATGAAAAGAGGAAGAGAAAGACTTGACTTCATAGAGTTGTCCCTGACTTCTACCAGTATACTATGTCATGCCTCCCCAAACACAAATAATAAATATATTTAAGATGTATTTATTTTTATTTTCTGTATATGAGTGTTTTGCTCTGACTGTCCTGGAACTCCCTGGCCTCGAACTCGAAGAGCTTCCCTTGCCTCTGCCTGCAGTGCTGGGATTAGAGGTGTATGCTACCATGCCCATGCAGCCAGTGCTCTTAACAGTAAGCCATCTCTTTGGTCTCAGAACCTAATACTTGTAAAAAAACAAAGGTAGGTGGGTTTTTTGTTCAACTGGTAGACATAAAAGGCATGAAAAACAGGTGCAAAAATGAATAATCTTTTGCAACCAATAACTCATTCTACAGTATGAGTTTTGATATGTTTAAGAAGGAGTATAATATGACAGCTGTAAATGATAATGGTGGTGATAACGAGGCTTGTCTTGAACATGAGTTATGGAGTTGAAGATACTTGTCTTACTGGGAATGGATGTTCATTTATTTCAATGTTGTATTGGCATATTCTACAGAGCCATAGCGTTCCTGAATGTGATATTATAGAAAGGAGTATAATCTTAACTTTTTCTTTTTTTCCTTTTTTTTTTTTTTTTTTTTTGTTTTGTTTCTGTTTTTCGAGACAGGGTTTCTCTGTATAGCCCTGGCTGTCCTGGAACTCACTTTGTAGACAGGCTGGCCTGGAACTCAGAAATCCGACTGCCTCTGCCTCCCAAGTGCTGGGATTAAAGGCGTGCAGTGCTGGGATTAAAGGCGTGCGCCACCACGCCCGGCTTTTTTCTTTTTTCTTTAATTATTATTTTTTTAATTGATTATTTTTTTTTACATTTCAAATGTTATCCCCCTTTCTGGTTTCTCCTCTGCAAACCCCCTATCCCATCTGCCCTCCCCACTGCTTCTATGAGGGAGCTCCCCCCAACCCCCATTCCCACCTAGCATTCCCCTATGTTGGGGCATCGAGATTCCACAGGACCAAGGCCTCCTCTCCCATTGATCCCAGATAAGGCAATACTCTGCTACATAAGTAGCTGGAGCCATGGTTCCCTCTATGTATACTCTTTGGTTTGTGATTTAGTCCCTGGGAGCTTTGGAAGGTCTGGTTGGTTGATAGTGTTCTTCCTATGGGGTTACAAACCCCTTCAGCTCCTTCAGTCCTTTCCCTAACTCCTCCATTGCCATCTCCATGCTCAATTTGATGGTTGGCTTCAAGCATCCACATTTGTATTGGTCAAGCTCTGACAGAGCCTCTCAGGGGACAGCCATATCAGACTCCTGTCAGCAAATTTTTCTTGGCATCAGCAATAGTGTCTAGGTTTGGTGTCTGCAGATAGTATGGATCCCTAGGTGGGGCAGTCTCTGGATGACCTTTCCTTCAGTCTCTGCTCCACTCTTTGTCCCTGCATTTCCTTTAGGCAGGAACAATTTTGTGTTAGTATTTTTGAGGTGGGTAGGTGGCCCCATCCCTCAACCAGGGGCCATGCCTAACCTCTGGATATGGTCTCTACAGGTTGTCTCTCCCCTTTGTTGGGTATTTCAGCTAATGCCATCCCTGTTGGGTCCTGGGAACCTCTTGCTTTTTTGGCATCTGGGACTTTTCTAGTGGCTACCCCTAGCTCCCCATCCCCCACTGCTACATTCCTCCTTTCAATTTCCTTACCCTCTATGCTTCCCCCCACAATCTCCTCCCACACCTTATCCTGCTCCCCTTTTCCCTCCCCCTCCCTGGCCCTTCCAAGTTCCTTCCTCCCTCTACCTTCCATGATTATCTTGTTCCTCCTTCTAAGTAGGACTGAAGCATCCACATTTTGGTCTTCCTTCTTCTTGAGTCTCATATGGTCTGTGAGTTGTATCGTGGGTATTTGAAGCTTCCCCCCCCCCCCAATATCCACTTACTGAGTACATACCTTACTGAGTACATACATTACTGAGGTGTTCTTTTGTGATTGGGTTACCTCACTCAGGATAGTATTTTCTAGTTCCATCCATTTGCCTGCAAATTTTATGAAGTCGTTGTTTTTAATAGCTGAGTAGTACTCTATTGTGTAAATGTACCATATTTTCTGTATCCATTCCTCTGTTGAGGGACATCTGGGTTGTTTCCGGCTTCTGGCTATTATAAGTAATGCTGCTATGGACATAGTAGAGCATGTGTCCTTGTTATATGTTGTAGCATCTTTTGAGTATATGCCCAGGAGTGGTAAGAGAAGTATGAGGTGCCAATAACTGAGAAGCAATCCATTCTAAAGTGGTTTCTAAAGTAAATTGTTAGAAGAAATTAGATGCCAAAGATCTTGATTATGTTTATCCTTGATTCCTACAGTGATAAAAGAGTAAATGAGGGGAGGGGAGGGGGAGATGGCTCAGTGGTTAAGAGCATTGACTGTTCTTCCAGAGGTTCTGAGTTCAATTCCCAGCAACCACATGGGTGGCTCACAACCATCTGTAATGAGATCCGATGCCCTCTTCTGGTGTGTCTGACGACATTGACAGTGTACTCACATATATATGTAAAATAAATAAATCTTGAAAAAAAGAGTAAATGAATTATGGGTATTGATAGTACAACTGGATCAAGCATCACTTGTTTGAGAATGGGCTTTATTGAGAATTCTTGAACTTAAGCCTCCCCAGTAGACAGTGAATTAATTAATTACAGGTGAAGTTTCTTAAAGAAAAACTTGACTTTAAAATAAAAAACTAAATGAAGATAATAGTAATCTAGGCTGAAATTAAAACAGTATGTATAGAGAACTTTCCTGCAAATTAGAATTACGAATTATGATTCCACCTGGATGAGATGCAGACATACATAGATTTAAGATTTCTTTTTGTGTGTATAGTTTTGCATATATTACAGTTGCAAGTAAATTGAATTCATGTTCTGAGCTTTTTGTTTCAGGTAATACTTTTGTGTTTATGTAATGAGTGTTTATATGATTAGACTTGATTGCTTTGATTTACAATTGAGTAATATTATCTAATAAAATCAAAGAAAGTAATATACTTTAATTCCAGAGAATTTGTTTTTGTTGGTAGAAGATTCTAGGTTTTTTTTTTTTTGCATAATGTTAAAAAACCCAGTTTCTATAATATGTAATATATAAGTTATTTCTGGTATATGAATACCTCAACAGAATGCAGCATTTTTTTTTACCATGTGTATAGTCCATAAATTTAAGGTTTCTTCATCAGTATAATTGTTTCTATTAATTTTATTTTAGAGAAAAGTAGACTGATTAATTTTAATGTCTCTTTTACTGTCACTTTCTTGGATTCACAGCAAAATTGAGCAGAATATAGAGTTCCCACTTAATTCTTGTCCTTCCATGTATGTAGCCTAACCCTACCATCTAAACTTGGCACTACAGTGATAAATTTATTACAACTGATGACTCTACACCAACAATGTCATCCTGCAAAACCCTTAGTTTCAAGCAACATTTGTACTTGAGCGTGTTCATTCTGTGGGTTTAAGTAAATATATAATAGCGGAATTTAAAAGTTTATTTACTTGAATTTGTTTATATTTCTCATGTTTAGAGACTCCAGTTTGAAGTAGGTTATGGTATAAACAGGCCTTTTTGGTAGGAAATCATGCAGGTGTGAGACTTTATTTAACCAGAAGATACTATAACTTTTTTTAAAAATTAATTTATTTATTCACTTTACATCAATATCAGATCCCTCTCTCCTCCCAGTTCCCCCTCTTAGAGTTTCTCCCCCATTTCCTCCTCCCATTCTCCTCTGAGAAGGGTGTCCCCCCTGGGTGTCCCCCCTTGCACATTAGTCACTATAGGACTTATGGTGCATAAAGATTGAAATTCTGCAGCTCTTCAGTTTTTTATTTCCTTGCAATGATAGAGGCGTATTATTTCAGGTTTTATCTTTCTGTTAGTAGAGATTCTTATGAGGTAATATAAAACAACTTAGTTTTTATAAAAAGGTTATTTTTGTTGTTGTTGTTTTTGTGGATGTTTTGTTGTCTTTTATAGTTTTAGGTGGCCTTGAACTAGTTATGTAGACCAGGCAGGCCTGGAACTCAGAGAGATCTGCCTGCCTCTGCCTTCTGATAAATGAATATTTAAACCCTTTTCATATACTTTCTGAAGAATGTTTATTTAGTTTCAAGAACACATTTTAAGTTTTTAAAAAATGCCTAATAAGTAGACATGTTTTTGCATTTAAATAACAGATTTTTATTTTTAAATCCTATAGTTTGCTTGCCTAAAGTAGATTTGGAGCAGTTCATACACCTGAGCCCTGCTATTCTACAGCGTCAGATTGGAAAGAGTCAGATTTTCAAATAATGGAAGAGCCCAAGACTTCTAAAAACGAAAATCATGAACCAAAGAAGAATATTATTTGTGAAGAAAGCAAAGCAGTTAAAATTATATCTAATCAAACCTTGAAGCCTAGAAATGATAAGTCAGAAATTGGGACCAGCTCTCTGAATAGAAATAGTAGTAAAAAAACCAAGCAAAATGATATTTGTATAGAAAAAACAGAAGCTAAATCATGTAAAGTAAACGCTGCCAGTGTTCCAGGCCCTAAAGATTTGGGGTTAGTACATCGAGATCAAAGTCATTGCAAAATGAAAAAGTTACCAAATTCACCCATGAAAGCCCAGAAGGGATCTTCACAGACAAAATTAGAAAAGACACCTAGTTTACAGACAAAAGCAGAAAAAGTACCAAAGTCTCCAAATTTACCAGTAAAAGCAGAAAAAGCGCCCTGTACAACAGCAGAAGCAACAACAGAAAAAGCACTTAATTCACAGAGAAAAGAAGAAAACACACCCACTTCTCAGATGAAATTACAGAAGACACCCAGATCACCTTTAGAGCCAGAAAATGTGCCCAGTTTACTATTGAAAGAAAATGTGAAACAGACAGAATCACAACAGACTGGGAAGAAACTTACAAGCTCCTTTGTTTCTATGGATAAAAGGAAGAGTGAAGCTCTACAGGGAGAAAAGTCAGCTCTGGAAAACTCATCACTATCTCAGAAGCAGCAGACTCAGACAGATAATATTGCTGATTCTGATGACAGTGCTTCAGGGATTGAAGATACAGCAGATGATTTGAGTAAGTATAAATACACATAGTAGTTTCCACAAGCTCCATTTTGGGCAGGATTTTTTCTGAATTAATGTTCTTTTTTTTTTTTTTTTTCTGGTTTAGCGCTTTAATTACAAAAAATTGGAAACAAACAAAACCTTTATTATTATCTGTGTGTATGCAACGGTCTTAGTTATAGGATATGTACATAATGAGTTTAGTGGGTGTTTCTGAGTACTCTACTTACTGATATTAGGGGTCTCTCTTATCCTTGTCTATGCTGGACAAGGATGTGTGTTCTACCACTGAGTTACATCTTTGGCCTTCTACACTATTTAGATTTTTTAAAAGATGGTCTCATTGTGTATTACAGACTGGCCTTGAACTATGTAATTCAAACTGGCCTAGAACTCTTTTTTTAAACTTTTAAATTTATTATTAATTATGTACATATATGTGTATAGGCATGTGTGTGTGTGTGTTTTACATGTGCACTCAGTGGCCAATAGTATTGAATCTCCTGGATCTAAAGTTACAGATGGTTTTTGAATCACTTGGTATGGGTGCTAGGACTTGTACCTGGCTCCTGTAAGAACAGCATATGCTTTTAACTGCTGAGCCATCCCTCTAGCCCTAGCCTTGAATTCTTAATCCTACTATTTCAGACATCTCTGGTTGCTGGGATTTGAACTCAGGACCTTTGGAAGAGCAGTCAGTTCTCTTACTCGCCGAGCCATCTCTCCATCCCTTCAGACATCTCTGAAGTGCTGGGGTTACATGACCTTACTGCTGTACCCTGTTCTCCAGTCTTTAAAAAAGTAATCTTTTTTTTTTAAATTAGGTATTTTCCTCATTTACATTTCCAATGCTATCCTAAAAGTCCCCCACACCCTCCCCCCCACTCCCCTACCCACCCACTCCCACTTTTTGGCCCTGGCGTTCCCCTGTACTGGGGCATATAAAGTTTGCATGTCTAATGGGCCTCTCTTCCCAGTGATGGCTGACCCAGGCCATCTTTTGATACATATTCAGCTAGAGTCAAGAGCTCCGGGGTACTGGTTAGTTCATATTGTTGTTCCACCTATAGGGTTGCAGATCCCTTTAGCTCCTTGGGTACTTTCTCTAGCTCCTCCATTGGGGGCCCTGTGATCCATCCAATAGCTGACTGTGAGCATCCACTTATGTGTTTGCTAGGCCCCGGCATATTCTCACTAGAGACAGCTATATCAGGGTCCTATCAGCACAATCTTGCTAGTGTATGCAATGGTGTCAGGGTTTGGAGGCTGATTATGGGATGAATCCCTGGATATGGCAGTCTCTAGATGGTCCATCCTTTCTTCTCAGCTCCAAACTTTGTCTCTGTAACTCCTTCCATGGGTGTTTTGTTCCCAATTCTAAGAAGGGACAAAGTGTCTACACTTTGGTCTTTGTTCTTCTTGAGTTTCATGTGTTTCGCAAATTGTATCTTATATCTTGGGTATTCTAAGTTTCTGGGCTAATATCCACTTATCAGTGAGAACATATCATTTGAGTTCTTTTGTTACCTCACTCAGGATGATGCCCTCCAGGTCCATCTATTTGCCTAGGAATTTCATAAATTCATTGTTTCTAATAGCTGAGTAGTACTCCATTGTGTAAATGTACCACATTTTCTGTATCCATTCCTCTGTTGAGGGGCATCTGGATTCTTTCCAGCTTCTGGCTATTATAAACAAGGCTGCTATGAACATAGTGGAGCATGTGTCCTTCTTACCGGTTGGAACATCTTCTGGATATATGCCCATGAGAGGTATTGCGGGATCCTCCAGTAGTACTATATCCAGTTTTCTGAGGAACCGTCAGACTGATTTCCAGAGTGGTTGTACAAGCTTGCAATCCCACAAACAATGGAGGAGTGTTTCTCTTTCTCCACATACTCGCCAGCATTTGCTGTCACCTGAATTTTTGATCTTAGCCATTCTGACTGGTGTGAGATGGAATCTCAGGGTTGTTTTGATTTGCATTTCCCTGATGATTAAGGATGCTGAACATTTTTTCAGGTGCTTCTCAGCCATTCGGTATTCCTCGGGTGAGAATTCTTTGTTTAGCTCTGAGCCCCATTTTTTAATGGGGTTATTTGATTTTCTTGAGTTCTTTATATATATTGGATATTAGTCCCCTATCTAATTTAGGATAGGTAAAGATCCTTTCCCAATCTGTTGGTGGCTTTTTTGTCTTACTGACGGTGTCTTTTGTCTTACAGAAGCTTTGCAGTTTCATGAGGTCCCATTTGTCTAAAAAAGTAATCTTAGTAATATATTCTTATTTATTCATCAAATACACGCACATATGTATGTGTGTGTGTGTGTGTGTGTGTGTGTGTGTATGTATATGGTTCCTATTTGTAGTCCAGTCTTGTGTTCACAGTGGAAAACTGGAAAGAAACCCAACTCTAGGTCTCAAGGTCGTTTCCTATTTGAGGTATAATATAAAACTAATTTTCAGTGGTTAAAAACTTGAGAAAGTACATGATTTAATTTTGTTAAGTGTGAGACTGATTATAAATTAGATTCAATATTGATTAGAGCAGGAATTTGAGGGTGTGATACAATTTCAGCTTTCAGGGCCTCTTTTGGAAAATGAGTCTTTTAGGTTATAAAGAACATTGTGTGTGATTTTGAGAGACTTTTAAGAGGTCAAAGATAGTTCTATATAAAGTTTTCTATTTTATTTGTCTTTTAAAATCTTTTTGGCTTCAGTACACCAGAATTTTTGTTAAGGAGTTAAAGTAGAAGCAGAGATTAAGATTTAAACTGTAGCCGGCAGTGGTGGCGCACGCCTTTAATCCCTGCACTTGGGAGGCAGAGGCAGGTGAATTTCTGAGTTTGAGGCCAGCCTGGTCTACAGAATAAGTTCCAGGACAGCCAGGGCTATACAGATAAACCCTGTCTCGGGGGAAAAAAAAAAGATTTAAACTGTTAAAATTTACTTGAACTATTGCTGTAATTTTTTTAATACATTGGGATCCTCTGTGTGTGAGTGTATGTGACAGAGAGAGAGAGAGAGAGAGAGAGAGAGAGAGAGAGATATTAAGATTTTTTTTAAGAGTGTCTCTCTGTGATGTACTGGACCAGGCTGCCCCCCTGATCTCCTTGGTGCTGAGATTATAGCTATGGTCACCACATCTGAGTTTTACTTCTGTTTCAGATGTCTTGGCTGGCTTTGGTGGCCACTCTTTTTTTAATATCAGTACTAACACTAAGGAGAAAGAGGAAGGTGGATCTCTGTGAGTTTGAGGCCATCCTGATTTACATAAAGGGTTCCAGGCCAGCCAGGCTTACCTGTAAGCATGAGCTACCACTTTTAAGCTTTGTTTTACTTTCAATTAATTATCTAAGTATATGCATACTTTGTTCCTACTCTCTTCTGCTCCCCTCTGGTTTATCAGAGTTATGTAGCTTAGGCTAGCCAGAAATTGCTGGGTAGCCAAAGATGATCTTGTACTCTCTACATTCCAAATGGTAGGATGCTCAGCGCTCTCTCTCTCTCTCTCTCTCTCTCTTTCTCTCTCTCTCTGTGGGAGGTACTCTTGTTTTGATTAAATCAGTAATTTGGGAGAGGCAGTTGTTTTTATCACTGGAGAATAAAATTGATGTAAAAATAAAAATAAACTGGGGCTAGGCTTTAACTCACCGAGTAGAATAGTTGCCTAGTATGCATAAAGCCCTGGAGTTGATTGCTAGCACCCTTCTCAATTTTTTTTTCTTTTACAAATGTCTTATTATTATATTTTGTGAAATGTTGGTAAAGAGTTCAGAAATAAGACTGGTGAGTTATCTCAGTTGAGGGCACTTGCCATTAAGTCTGATGACCTGAGTTTGGTTTCTGGAACCCACATGATGGAAGGGAAAGAACTGACTCCCTGAAATTGTCCTCTGACTTGCACATATTTCCCCCACCCTCAATATATATATATATATTCACATACACACACACACACACACACACTCAGAAATAGCTACCTTTTCATTTCTGGTAGGATACAGATGATGGTCGTATTTAATTGGGTTTGTTTACAGTTTCAGAGGTTTACTCCATTGTCATGGTGGGGGCAAGGTGGCACACAGACAGGTTTTGATGCTGGAGAAGTAGCTGAGAGTTGGACATCTGGATCTGCAGGAAGCAGGAGAAGAGAGAGAAGACTCTGCTTGGAATAAGATTTTTAAAACCTCAAAAAAGCCCACCTAGTGGCATACATCCTCCAACAAGGTCACATCACTCAGTCCTTTCAAATAGTGCCACTCCCTGGTAACCAAATATTCAACTCTGTATTCATTCAAACCACCACAGTTTACAGACTTTTTTTTTTAAAAGAAGCTTTTTAGTTTATTTGTCCTCTCAGAAATCTGCACATCACAGCGAAACATCAAGTCACCGAATATCTACTCCTTTGGCTGTATCCAGTCTCCACTCACTTTTTGCCAGCACCAACATTGGCCTTTGCAGTCCCCCTGACCTTCTTCATTCTGTTCTTACGTTGCTTTCGCTGTTTTCAGGTGGTCTTTCTTCTCATAAAGGCCATTTCTTGTGAGTCTGTTTAGGATCATTATTCTTTGCATAATCTAAAGACTCATAGATCATGCCAAAGCCAGTTTCTCGCCACCACCGAAGTGGGTTCTGAATCCAAGTACAAAGATGACATCTAGTGTGGTTTTGTACATTTTGGCCAGCTTTTCCCAAATTTCTGCCTTTGGTACTGTTGTCTTCCCAGGATGGAGAACATCAGTGACCATCTGTTTCCTCTGAAGCAGATGGTTTGCCATGATCTTCCAGGTCCTGGTGGTTACAGCGTCACTCATGGTGGCTATGGTGCTGGAGCTGTAGAGGAGGGGAAAAAAAAACCTTTTTTTTTTTTTTTTAAAGAATAGAATTGTCTTTTTGTATATGAGAGCAAATACTTGAAGGAAACACTAATCACTAATCATATAAAATATTCATATATAAGACTTTATGGACGGGCATTTTCTATACTTAATAAGTATATTAACATCTTATCAAAGTCTAGTGATCTGTGGTACATAGTTTGGGGCAATTTACTAGTTTCTATTTTAATGTTGGTTCTAAAAAAGAAAATAATTTCATACTTTTAAAAAAGATAACTTTAAGCCGGGCGTGGTGGTGCACACCTTTAATCCCAGCACTCGGGAGGCAGAGGCAGGCAGATTTCTGAGTTCGAGGCCAGCCTGGTCTAAAAGTGAGTTCCAGGACAGCCAGGGCTATACAGAGAAACCCTGTCTCAGAAAACCCAAAAAAAAAAAAAAAAAAAAAAAAAAAAGATAACTTTATTGGGGCTGGAGAGATGACTCAGCAGTTAGGAGCACTGACTGCCCTTCCAGAGGTCCTGAGTTCAATTCCCAGCAACCACATGGTGGCTCTCAACCATCTCTAACCGGATCTCATGTCTTCTTCTGGTGTGTCTGAAGACAGATAAATAAAATAAATCTTTTTTAAAAAGATACTTTATTTTTCACAGATTTATTTATTTAGTATATTTATATGTTCTGCCTGAGTTTTGTGCACTCTGTGCAGATAGTTATCTGTGGAGGTTAGAGAGCATCAGATTCTTTGGAAATTTACCTGTTATGGGTGCTAGTAATCAAACCTGGGTTTTCTACAAGAGCTTTAAGTGCTCTTAAGCACTGAGCTATTTTTCCACCCCTATTTTATTTGTAATTGTGTATATGTCTATATTGGTATGTGCGTCCGAGTGTGGGTGTCTAAGGAAGCCTTTGATCTCTTAGAGCTGGTATTATAGGTGGTGTGGGTATTGGGAGTCAAAATCTGTTTCTCTGGAAGACTAGTATATACCCTATTTTTGATGTAGGGTCTTGCTTTGTAGCCTTGGATCTCTTAGAAGATTGCTATTTAGACCTGGTTGACTTGGTGTTAATGGAGGCCAGAAGAAGGCATCAGATCCCTAGGACTGGAGTTACAGATAGTTTTAAGCTGTCATGTAGGTGCTAGAAATAGAACCTTGAAAAGCAGCCAGTGCTGCTTTTATTTTATGTTATTTTTCTTTTATTTTTTTTCCTTGACAGGGTCTCTCTATGTAGCTCTGGCTGTTGTGTGATTCACCATGTAGACCAAATTGGCTTTGAAGTTAGATGTGTCTGCCTTTGCCTACCCATTGCTGAGAGTAAGGGGGGATATTATCATGCTTGCCTACCACCGATGTGCTCAATTGCTCAGCCATCCATCTCTTTAGTCCCTTAGTATTCCTTTTTTTTTTTTTTTTTTTGGTTTTTGTTTTTGTTTTTTATTAAGACAGGATTTCACTGTGTAGCTAGATGTCCTGGAAATTGTTCTGAAGACCAGGCTGGCCTCGAGCTCACAGGGATCTATTCTGCCTCCTGAGTATTGGGATTAAAGGTGTTTACCACCACCACTTGGCTAGCACTGCTTTTTAAAAGGATTACATTTATTCATTTATTTTATGTATGGGTGTGCACATGGAGTACATATCTGGATATGAATTCTGGGGATTGAATTTAGGTCATCAGGCTTAGTGGCCTGGCCAAGCCTTCTCAGCCATCTCATGAGCTTACCATGCATATATTTTATTTAACATAAACTAACAGCTTGTACAACCAAGTAATGTATACAGAAAGAGTTTACCCCCATAGTTAAGTGTTTATTGTTTTATCATTTTTAATGATGATAATTTATTTAATGATGATATAACTGATTGCTTCCTTTGTAGGTAAAATGAAGAGTGAGGAATCTAACAAAGAAAATTCTTCTGAGATGGACTATTTAGAAAATGCCACTGTAATAGATGAATCTGCTTTGACACCTGAGCAGAGGCTAGGCTTGAAACAAGCAGAAGAACGTCTAGAAAGAGATCACATCTTCCGACTTGAAAAAGTATGCTATGCTATGTTAGTTACTGAGGGAGAAATATATGCTTTATGACTTTTCCTACACTTAACACTTTGTATCATTTTTAATGATGAGACACATAGTATTCTGGTCTCTTAGGCAACACTCCACCCCCAGTCAGCCAATGTCCTTGTAAAATCACCTCTTTTTTGTTTGTTGGTTTTTTGCTCTTTTTGAGAAACAGTCTTATTGTGTAGTCTTGGCTGGTCTGGAACTCACTATGTAGACCAGGTGGGCTATGAGCTCAGAGATCTACTTACCTCTGCCTCCTGATTGCTGAGATTAAAGGTGGGCCATCACACCTGGCATAAGTTGACTTTTATTTATTGTAGGCATTAACAAACTATGATCTATCGCTTGGTTTTGTTTGAATATGGAGATATATTTTACTTCCTTTTTTTGTAAATAGTTACTGAGACACAGCCATACTCATTTTTTTAATATATTATCTATGGCTGCTTCCGTGCTATGATGGCAAAGTTGACTGGAGACCATTTGGCTTGCTTAAAATATTTACTGTTATCTTTCTTTTCCCCTCCTTCTCTTTTATTTTCCTTTTCTTCCTTTTCCTTTGCATTTTCCTTCCCTTCCATTCCCTGTTGTTTGCCTTTTATGACTGTAGCCTAGGCTGTACCTCATAAAGGTTCCTGAGTGTTGTGATTGTATGAATGAATGGTCATGCCTTTCTAGTATTTACTGTTTTTCTTATTGTTAAAAAATATTTATTTACATTTCTAATTATATGTATGTGTGTATTATTTGTATGGGATATGTGCATGTGAGTGTAGGTTCCCTTGGAAGCCAGAAGAGGGCATCTGATGGAGCCAGAGTTACACATGGCTGTGAGATGCCCTATGGAGTCTGGGAACTAACTTGGGTCTTCTGGAAGAGCAGTATACACTCTTTAACTATTGACTCATCTCTTCATTCCCTATGTTTACTATTTTCCAAAGCTTAAAATATTTACTAAAATGCTACTTGGGTTGATTTAAAATGAGTTGCTGACTGGTTATTTACTCCTTCCCTTAGTAAATATGGAGTGCTTGTCACATGGCACAGCAGTGCCAGACGCTAGGTGTGTGCTGATTAAAGTGGCTGTGACTTTCCATTAGAAGTTAAAAGTCTAGCTTGAAATGGAGTTCATAGCAAAGCATTTGCCTAGCAAGCAAAAGACCTTAGATTTAGTCGTCCCCCCCACAATTTATTCAGTTATTCAGATGGATGAAAATAAATTATTAAATACTAGTTTATATTATTATACATATTGTTAAATTCTTTTTCTCCTTTTACTGAATATTAGAAATAAGAAACTATTCTTTTGTTTTTTTGTTTTTACATGTGTAGTGCTAATTAATTTTTTAACCTGGAAACACATTCATAGGTTAAGCAATAAAAACACCACTAGATATTGAAAAAATCAAAAACCAAACTGCAGAGAAATATGTACTTATGAAGTTTATAAATATGTATACAAAAAGGTAGGACATTATTTTCAAATAAGAAAGGAATGAAGGTAATAGTATGATTTTATATAGTTTAGAAAAGCAAAATACCTAGATTGATGAAAGAAATCCTTGTGAGAACACTTGTCCCGTTTTGTATTTTATTTATTACTGTATAACAGTTGGTCCATAATTAGAGTTAATATGCATATAGTAAAGCAGGTGGATTTTGGAGTCATTTGGTTTACCACTGTCACTTACTGGTAGGAAACAATATGCTATTTAGCCCTTTTTAAAGGATTTTTCCCCCCTTTCTTTTTACTTAAAGTGTATCATAGGTGTTTTGTCTGCATCTGTGTGTGTGTGCATCATGTAGATGCCTGGTGCCTGCAGAGTCTGGGAGAGGGTATCAGACCCCCTGGAACTGGAGTAAAGAAAGATAGTTGTGAGCTGCCATGTGCGTGTTGGGAATCGAACCTGGGTCTTCTGAAGAGCAGACAGTGCTCTTAATCTGTGAGACATCTCTCTAGCCCCTTAACTATTTAACTTAATAGTTTCTTCATCACCTTCTTAGGACCAGAATCATGGCTCAGTGGATAAAGAGACTACCACACTAGCATAAGGATTAGAGTTTAGGTCTGCTAAATTCATATTAAACTAGATGTGGTAGTAACAGTAGAATATCTAGAAGCTCACAAATCAGCTAGCTTAGTAGACATGATAGTGAATAACACACCCTGCCTCAAACAAGATAGAAGGAGAGGAGTAATAGCTGAGGTTCCCCAAATACACATGTGTGTGAACATATATACATACCACCTATCTCATAGAACTGTTGTGTTCAATAGGATAATGTAAGTGAAGTTTTTGACATAAAATCAAGTATAAAGATTAGCTAGTCTATATTCATTTAAAATTGTTTTTTGTTACATAAATATAGACATCGAAGTAGGCCTCTATGATATTTATTCCAAAATGAAATACCATCCTAGTATTTCTTCCTTTTTACTCAGTGTTTTTGTCTGAAGTTGGGTTTCTCCTGCCCCACTAAAAGAATCTAGACATGGTCTATCCACTAGCATTTTAATCACAGATTTAACGACTCCCTCAGTGATCTCATCAATACTTTATGGCTTTATTAGGTATTAGGTATATCTATTTTCACTTCCCAAATTAAGCTCTTTTTAGTACTCTGCCACTTTTGTTACCTCTTTCTGGATTATTTGCAATATGCTAATGACTCTGAATCAGTCTCACTCCTGTTCTTAGAAAACAAACGGTTCTTTTAAAATAAAGATTAGAGCGGTATATTTATTTGCTTATTGCCTCAGGGAAATAGTTTAATACTTGAGGTTTAAATCCTTTGTCAGTAAAATAGAGAAACTTAACAGTCTTAAAAGTTAATAATGCTCTATAAATGTTGAGTTTGTTTCTAGTAGTCTATGGTAGGATTGTTTCTAAATTTGATGCAGGTTTCTTATTAAAGGATATCATTTATTGAGGCTGTAGAGATGGCTTAGTGTTTTAAGAGCATTTGCTATTCTGACAGAGGACCTGAGTTCAATTCTTAGCACCCACGTTATGGTTCACAACATCTCTGTAATTTCAGTTAAGAGGATCTTGGACATTATCTTCTGGGGCCATCATATACATGCAGTGCACTTAAATACTTTTAAACCAAATTCTAACATACATGGAATATGAATAAATAAAATCTTTTTATTTAAAAAGAATATATAGGGCTAGAGAGATGATTCAGTGCTCTTCCAGACTGCTCTTCCAGAGGTTCTGAGTTCAATTCCCTGCAACCACATGGTGGCTCATAGCCATCTGTAATGGGATCTGATGCCCTCTTCTGGTGTGTCTGAAGAAAGCTACAGTGTACTCGTGCATAAAATAAATAAATAAATCTTTATTTCCCCCCTCCAAAAATATATATTTCCAGATGAAAAAACCCTTTTGTCAGGCATTCCATTGAATATTGAAGATTAATCTGAAACAAAATGCTAAATATTACTGAAATTTTAATGTAAGACAATAGAAAGAGTGATATAAAATTAGCATTTTAAAGCTTTCTTTTTATTTAATGCATATAGGTGTTATTTTTACTGTAAAGGAGTGTTGACTTTGGACTTAGATACGTATGAACTGAAATTCATTATGTCTTCAGTACTATTGAATTGGTGTGAAGTTCCAAGCTTCATAGTTTTTATATCTATAAAATAAAAATATTAATCTTACTGGATTATTAAGAATTAAAATGACAATTGATATATGAAGGATTTGGCATAGTGTCTGATACCTTCAACCACTTATTTTATTATTTTGAGAAAACAAAATCATGAGTGAAGTACTGTGACTTGTAATTTTTTTGGAGGGGGGAGGGAAGGAAAGGGTTTATTTGGCTTACTCTTCCATACTGCTGTTCATCACCAGGGAAGTCAGGACTGGAACTCAAGCAGGGCAGGGAACAGGAGCTGATGCAGAGGCCATGGAGGGATGTTACTTACTGGCTTGCTTCCCCTGGCTTGCTTAGCCTGGTCTCTTATAGAACCAAGACTACCAGCCCAGAGATGGTCCCACCCACAAGGGGCCTTTCCCCCTTGATCACTAATTGAGAAAATGCCTTACAGTTGGATCTCATGGAGGCATTGTGACTTGAATTTTAACGTGCCCAAATTGTTGTTCCTTCAGAGCATTTACCTCAAGAGAATATCAGTTTATTCTCATGATACTGTGATTGATTGGAACATTTTTAGAATACAGTCTTGGAAATTGTCTTCAATAATGTGATCCATTCATTTCATATCTCAACATAAGGGTATATTTTATTTTTCAGAGTACTCATAAAGACCAAAAATTAAGTTTGAAATTGATTTTGAGAACAACATTGGAATAAGATTTAAGGAGCAAGATGATATTAGATAAGTAGTAGTAAGCCTATTTAGCATTTTTGTGCTACAGTTTGAAGTTAGTATTTGATATTCTATAATGGCTATCTTGAAAACGTTAATTATCTTGAGTATATTAGTTCTGACTGCTTATTAAACATCAGTGTTCTTGCAGTGCTTTCTTGTTTTCTTTCTTGTGGTGCTAGTGGGTGTCTAACCTGAAGTCCTAGCACATGCTAGGCATGTGTTCTACCACTGAGCTTCATAGCAGTTCCTCAGTGCCTTTCCTGTCTGTTGCGGTTATATAATTACATTGTTCACTTATCTAATCTATCACTTCTTGGATTACTGAAAAGATGTGTTTTTAAACTTGTTTCTTCAGCGGTCACCAGAATATACCAATTGCCGCTATCTATGCAAACTTTGCTTAATTCACATTGAAAACATCCAAGGAGCACATAAACATATAAAAGAAAAACGACATAAGAAAAATATTTTGGTAAGTTACTTTTAAAAATGTTCTTTAGTATTTGAATTGTAAAAGCATATTAATAACTAAAGTGATAGCCTTGAAAGCTGTGATTAATTTATCTCCTGTGATTAGAAGGAACCTTCTAGGTACCAGTTTAATCATGCTAAAGATAACTGAATCTGGGGCTGGTGAGATGACTCGGAGGTTAAGAGCATTGATCTGATGCCCTCTTCTGTTATGTCTGAAGACAGCATACAGTGTACTCATATGTATAAAATAAGTAAATCTTTTTTTAAAAGGAAAGAATCATAAAATTAAAATTAAATCTCTCAGGTATAGTTAATTTGTCCATTTTCTGAACAGCAGCAGCAGAGAGAAGGCACAGCTTCATTCTGCAGTAGCATGAGGAGTTCCCTTAATTTTTTAAGGAAACTGGATCTTTGGCTTTAATTCAAAATGGAATTCCAGGACAATCAGTGTGAAGTAGGATTGGGATTTATTAAAAGACTGTGTTGTGTGTATTTATGAAGGTGTTAATGACTTGTACTGAGGTCATGGGAAGACTTTGGGAGTCCTGCTCTGTCAGTCTCTGTCTGCCTTATTCCTTTGAGATATGGTCTGAACCTGGAGCTAGGCTTCCGGCCAGGAAGTCTTGTTCTTCCTCTCTCATTGTTGACTCCACAACTGACTTTTTAGATGAGTGTTGGGAGCTGAACTCAGGTCCTCATACTTGTTTACCAAGCTTTATTTCCAGCCCTGGAAGACATCTTTATTTTGATAATTCCTTAACTTTTATTATAATTTATTTTGTGCACATGGGCACACATGCAGTAGTATACATTCGGAGGACAGAGGACAACTTTCAGGAAGAATCAGTTTTGTCCTACATTGGATTCTGGGATTAAACTCAGATAGTTAGGATTTGGTGGGAGGGTCCTTTACCCACTAAGCCATCTCCCTTTCCCCCTAAAAGTCTTTGTTTGAGACAGGGTTTATGTGGTTATGTTGATGAGGCTGGCCTAACTCGCTTCCTGAGAACTAGGATTAGAGAGTGTACCACCATGTTCAGAAACACTTTTCTTTTGTTTAGACAGGAGTTCTTTGTGTAACTCTGGCTGTCCTGAAACTTCCTCTGTAGGCTACGCTGGCTTTGAACTCAAAGAGATACCTCTGCCTCCTAAGGGCTGGGATTAAAGGTGCACACTATTCCTGGCCGGCTTCTGCATTGTGTCTTAATGTAGATTTTAATCACCTAGGTTAAGAAAAAGGAGGCCTTAGGAAGTAAGGCATACCCAAGTTTATTGGTGTGGGGTTTTCAAAGAGCAGCACTTCATTATCTTTGTAACAGTCACATGTAGTATTTGAATGGGTTTTGAGTCTTCAGAACCTTTTGTGTCTTCAAAAGATTGCTAGTGGAGACTAAATGTGATTATAGGGTGATTCCTGTGGGGTACCTGACAGGATTAAAATTGATAAGGTATAAAAGCCTATAGGGATCTTAAAGTTAATTTCTCTTTATTTCTTTCTTGAGATTTCCAGAAAATGTCTAGCCAGGAATGAAGTCCTTCCCAAGATCAGGTCTTTATGCCTTCAACCTTGTTCCATGCTATTTTAACAAAATATGAAAGGACTATATCTGTAGCCTTCATGGCGAACATTTATTGTGTGGACTCTGGGACGAGGAGCTCTTTTCATCTCCTGCGTTCATGTAATTTTTCTTGTCTTTCTACCTTGTCTCACATACCTGCTTGATATTTATTGTCCACTTACTACATGTAAGTAGTGGTGAATATGATAATCATGGTTTGTGTTCTTGGCCTTCCTAGTAATTGGTAAATAAGTGTTTAGGTATAGTGCATCTTATTAGAGGGAGAAATGTGCTAAGGAAATGTACAAGGATATTTTTTCTTGATCTAGAACAGGGAAGTATACCTGGAAAATAATCTTTGAACTGCACTTTAAAATAGCAGTTTAAAAAGCAAAATAGTAAGGTGGGACATTAAAACATCATAATGAAAGATCTCTATAGAAGAGTGGACATGTGTAAGGACATGAAAGAATCCAGTAAGATTGAAGGAAAGAACTAGAAGGAAATGGCATGATATGAGACTGAGAAGTATAGACCATAGACATCCTTACCAATTTTCTACTTCAGAACTTGTAATTTCAAAATTATTTTTTTAATATCTCAAAAAACATTTGAATGGAGTACTTTTCTAAGTATATTGGTATATTATTTAATTTTCTCTTAAAAAATATAATATGCCAGGCGTGGTGGCTCAAGCCTTTAATCCCAGCACTCGGGAGGCAGAGGCAGGCGGATTTCTGAGTTCGA
The DNA here is from genome assembly GCF_000001635.26 of Mus musculus. Classification (NCBI taxonomy): domain Eukaryota; kingdom Metazoa; phylum Chordata; class Mammalia; order Rodentia; family Muridae; genus Mus; species Mus musculus. The sequence goes on from NC_000070.6 coordinate 108,493,773, forward strand.
GGCCAGCCTGGTCTACAGAGTGAGCTTCAGGATAGCCAGGGCTATACAGAGAAACCCTGTCTCGAAAAAACCAAAACCAAAAAACTGCCTAATGTATTGCCTAAGACTCAGCTCAGATAACTTTGCTGGGAGAGTCCTCTTGCCTGATCTTCTAGAAAGTCTGGGTTATAGTCCTCTGCATTCTCATAGAAACTTTTTCATAGTTTGGTGGTAAAACCTAATATTGTGTGTGTGTGTGTGTGTGTGTGTGGTGTGTGTGTGTGTGTGTGGTGTGTGTGTGTGTGTGTGTGTGTGTGTGTGTGTGTGTGTGTGGTGTGTGTGTGTGTGTGGTGTGTGTGTTAGGGAGTACTCTTACAACCATTTGACTTGATACTGTCTGCATTGATTAGATATGATTGATAACTTTCTGTTATACCTAAGAGCTGCTACAGAATCATTAGCCTTTGTGTTAGTTTTGATATAGGTTTTCCAGAATTTATTATACTTCATAGTACAGTAGAACAATTTAAAAAATGTTTTTCTTTTAAAATTGTTATTTTTGATATTTATTCATTTATTTATTTACTTTTGTGTGAGTGCTGCCTATGGGAGCCAGCAGAGTCCAGGAGAGGGTGTCAGGTCCCGTGGAGATTGAGTTATAAAAGCAGTTGTGAGCCGCTCGATATGGGTACTGGGGAACTGAAGTGGGGTCCTTCACAAAATTTGTTAACTGATTTTTGTTTTTTTTCTTTGTTTTTTTTAAAGACAAAGTTTCTCTGTGTAGAGCTGACTATCTTGGAGCTCACTCTGTAGACCAGGCTGGCTTCAAACTTAGAAATCTAACTGCCTCTGTCTCCCAACTGCTAGGATTAAAGGTGTGTGCCACCACCTCCTGGCTGCAGACCACACTCTTTTTTTTTTTTTTAAAGATTTATTTATTTATTATATATAAGTACACTGTAGCTGACTTCAGCCACCCCAGAAGAGGGCATCAGATCTCATTAAGGATGGTTGTGAGCCATCATGTGGTTGCTGGGATTTGAACTCATGACCTTTGGAAGAGCAGTCGGTGCTCTTAACTGCTGAGCCATCTCTCCAGCCCCAGACCACACTCTTAACCACTGAACTCTTTCTATATTTGCTGTAAAGCAGATTTTAAAATTTAATAAAATGATGTAATTATAACCTAAAAAATTAAAATTATGTTAAAAAAACCTTATTAGTAAACTCCCTTGCTGTACCTTTTATCCTTGATTCCTGTCCTAAAAGCAACAATTTTTCTTTGGTTCACTTACTTATTGCATGTTTTATTTCTCATGTGCAGAAGGTAAATATTTCTTAAGTATAAGGACATTAAAGTGGAAACTTTGTTATTATTGTGAAACATTATACTAACAGGAAAAACAAGAAGAGAGTGAACTTCGGTCTCTTCCATCTCCTTCCTCTGCTCACTTGGCTGCTTTAAGTGTTGCAGTTGTTGAGTTAGCAAAAGAACAAGGAATAACAGATGATGACCTCAGAATCCGCCAGGACATTGTGGAGGAAATGTCAAAGGTTATAATGACATTTTTACCAGGTACCAGATTCATTTTATATATTTACTTCATAGAATCAAAAATATTCTTTTACTTCTTGAATTAGGGTAAAGTCAATGTATTCCTCCTTTTTTTTTTTTTTTTGCTTGCTTCTTAAGAATAGATGAATCTAAGTGAGTTAGGAATGACCTTTTTGTATGCCAATTTTTTTGTTTGTTTATGTGAATGCTTATATGCTTATGCGTGAGCATGTAAGTGTCAAATCAGAGGCCAAGTTCTTGGGTTGCTGGGATTTATTATAAAAATGTGTATGTGTATATGTTTGCTACACATGTGCCAGGTGCCTTCAGCAGCCAGAAGAAGGTGTCAGATCCTTCAGAGCTTAAGTTACAGATGGTTGGGCACCTCTTGGTGGAGTTCTGGGAACAGAACTTGGATCCACTGTAAGAGCAGCAGGTGTTCTTAACTGATGAACCATCTTCAACCCCTAAGTACAATTGATTTTTAAGCGGATTTTAGTGTTTTGTTCAGTTATTTTCAGTATAGACATTCTGATATCATTAAATAAAATTTTTTTTCCAGGGTGGGGGGGAGCAGGGTTTCTCTTTGTAGCCCTGGCTGTCCTGAAACTCACTCTGTAGACTAGGCTGGCCTTGAACTCAGAAATATGTCTGCCTCTGCCTTCCAAGTGCTGGGATTAAAGGCGTGCACCACTACCGCCTGCCCTGTTATTTCTTTAATGTTTTTCTACTTAAATAATGCATTGAATACTGTTAGAACTGTTAAAAAGTAATTCAATATTATTTTAAAAACAGAACTTACATTTTTATGATTTTAATAATGTAGTGATGCTTGAACAGTTTTAAGGTTGAAAAGTATACAACTGAATATGAATGTTAATTTTCTAAGAGACTGACTCTGCCTGGTCAGTACCCTCTTCACATGCTATTTTCACTTGCTCTTTGATGTGATTCTTTGAAATTATGCCTTTTTTTGTAATAACACACATGGTAATCTGAGAAAGACATATGTAGCTTCTGTTGATCTTGATAGCCACAAAGTTTTTCTGTGTTTTAAGTTTGCAGCATCAGTTCAATTGGAGTTACTTTATATTTGAAAAAGTGTTTATATTGACTGTCTGATCCTTTCCTTAAAGTTGGTTCTTATGTAAGTATCTAATAGAATACATTATGTGACAATAGCATTGCTAGATGAGTACACTTGTTTGCTAAATATTTTTAGACTGTTTCTAAATGAACTATTTTAATTTAGAGGTTGAACTTTTATGGTAGTTTTTTCTCTTGTTCTTTGTTCTGGTACCCATAATTGTTATTATGATACCATTTATGCCAGAATTGAAGTAATGTATAGTTTCCATATGTTTTTATTTATCCATTTTGATGTGTATGTATGGGAGCTAGCATGAGTTTATGAGTAGTCTGTGTGTGAGAATGCCTTCTAGGTTAGACGAGGTGCTGCATGCTCTGGAACTGGAGATACAGATGGTTGTGAATTGCCATTGGGTGCTAGAATTGAACTCTGGTTGTCTACAAGAGTAGCAAGTGTTCCTCACTGCTGAACCATCTTTATGGTTTCCAGTGCTTTGTTTGTTTTGGTTTGCTTTGTTTTAATAGTCCCATTTGCAGTTTCATGCTTTTGTGTTTTTTTCCTTTATTTCAGAATGTTCACTGAGGTTGTATGGTTCATCTCTGACAAAGTTTGCTCTGAAAAGCAGTGATGTTAATATAGATATAAAATTTCCTCCCAAGGTAAGTAATTGAAAAAGAGCCTTCTCTTTATAGTACTTGATAATTTTAATGGTTTATCTTTTCACAGAAGGGAAGGAGGAAAGAAAAAACCATTGCCCATGGAATTTTACCATAAAGACTAAATAGTTTTTTAAAAGTTACTATTACATTTCAAATAAGGGAGGAAAAAAGCCAACAGAGAAAAGTAGTAAAAGGGAGAGTGTATTTGAGCTTGTTTCCCAGTTAGTACTTCTGGTAAGCAGTGCTGAAAAGTAGAAAGATTGAAACAAGGAAGCTGGGTTTAAAACCTGACTAAATAAGGCTGGAAATGGAGGCACATGCCTTTAATCCCAGCACTCAGGAGGCAGAGGCAGGCAGATCTCTGTGGGTTCAAGGCCAACCTAGTCTACAAAGTGAGTACAGGACAGCCAGGGCTTTGTTACAAAGAGAAACCCTGTCTCAGGGTTGGGGGTTGGAAGCAAACAAAAAAACTTGGCTGAGTAAAAACAGATTACTTGATCTTTTTGTTTTCCTGAATTTAAAAACAGGGCTAAAGCAGTTTTTAGTCGTTTTTGGTTATTTGAGACAGGGTTCCTCAGTCTACTCAATCCTTGAATTTATAGTGATCTTCATGCTTCTGCCTCTTGAATGTTGCTATTATAGGAATGCAGCATCACATTAGGCCATAAAGTGGTATTTCTAAGAACCTGGGTCACATTCTGGTGTATATAACCCCTTGGTTCCAAATGAGGTGCAATGTATCTGTTTTTTGAGAACAGAGAACCTCTCGTTCTGTCTGCCCTGTGCTTGCATTTAAGTGTACTCTGTCACATCTGGCCCACCATTTAGGTTATATGAGATGAACTCAAGCACATGGCCTGATAAATGATAAATACTTATTTAAGATGGAATAGGCTACTAGCAGTTATTAGTTATTAGTAGCAGTTAGGTTATTATTAGTAGTGGTGTTATTAGCAACGATATCAATAATACTCGATGTGCTTTGAATGTGCTTCGGCAGCACATATACTAAAATTGGAACAATACAGAGAAGATTAGCGTGGCCCCTGTGCAAGGATGACATGTAAATTTGTGAAGAGTTCCATATTTTTTTGGAGAGGAAACTGGGAAAGGGGACAGCATTTGAAATGTAAATAAAGAAAATATCTAATAAAAATGATACTTAGCAATAGCTTTGCTTATTTTTGTCAAACTCTTAAATCAGTCAAGGGTTGGCAAGATGTCTCAGTGAGTAAAGCACTTATTTACCAAACAAGTCTGGTGAATCCACATCATTGGAACCCATAGCACGTTGGAAAAAAGAGAATCGACTCTTTTTTTTTTTTTTTAAAGATTTATTTATTTTGATTATATGTAAGTACACTGTAGCTGTCTTCAGACACTCCAGAAGAGGGAGTCAGATCTCATTACGGATGGTTATGAGCCACCATGTGGTGCTGGGATTTGAACTTCAGACCTTTGGAAGAGCAGTCGGGTGCTCTTACCCATTGAGCCATCTCACCAGCCCCCAAGAATCAACTCTTACATATGTTTTCTTCTGGCCTCCACACATGTGGCATGCACCCCACCCTTTTACATATAGTAATACAAATCAGAATTTTATGTTTGTTTTAGGGTTCTGTTTCTGTGATAAAACATCATGACCAAAGCAACTTGGGGAGGGAAGTATTTATTTCATTTAATAGTTTGTAGTCCATTCTCCAGGGAAATTAGTGTAGGAACTCAAGGCAGACAGGAACTGAAACAGAGGCCATAGAGGGATACTGCTTAATAGCTTATATCTCATGGCTTACTTGATCTGCTGCCTTATAGCACCAAGGACCACAGCCCAGTGGTGGCACCACCCTGCAGTAGTAAGCTGGACCCTCCCACATTAATCAAGGGAGAAAAATTCCTTCAGGCATGCCTACAGGCCTGTCTAGTGCTCATTTTCTTAATTAAGGTTTCCTCCTCCCAAGTGTGTTGAGCTTATGCCAAGTTGGCATAAAACTAGTCAGAACGATGCTTAAAGTTTTCCTTTTTAAATACTTTGTATTCAAAGATGTTTGATTTGAATGAAAACTTGGCATTTAAATTTCTAGTCTTTTAGCAAATTTGTCTATTTTCCCTTGAATAATAGTTCTGCATTTGTTGTATTCTACTTTTCTAAATAAGATTTGTTGATATAAAGGTAAAAATATTATTTTGATGGTAATATTTTCAAACCCAGAGCATGAGTTTTTAATGTTACTTTTTAATCAAATTGAATTCTCACTGTCCTTCTGCTTGCCCGTTTTAATGAAACTTTTTAGATGAATCATCCAGATCTTCTGATACAAGTGCTTGGAATTCTGAAAAAAAGTGGTAAGTTCCTTGTTTTTCTTCTTTTATAAAAATCTATTTTTTTAAAACCATATGCACTGTGTCGTTTACAAATAGCAAAGTTAAAATTGCTACCATGCATAAGAATACATATATTTGTATATTCATTTAGTAGGATACCTGGTAATATAATTTACATGTTGGCTAAGTTAGATAAACTGTATCAAAGTTGACAATTTAAAAAATGTTAAGTGCTTCATCTAGTTTATAAGTAGCTTTTAATATTCTTTTTTTTAAACAATTTTTTTTTAAAGATTTATTTATTTATTATATGTAAGTACACTGTGGCTGTCTTCAGACACTCCAGAAGAGGGTATCAGATTTTGTTATGGATGGTTGTGAGCCACCATGTGGTTGCTGGGATTTGAACACTGGACCTTCGGAAGAGCATTTGGTGCTCTTAACCATTGAGCCATCTTGCCAGCCCTTAATACTCTTTAAAAGTAGGATTTACTTATTTATATATTTATTTCAATGCTAGGGATGTGTCTTAGTGTTTTACTGCTGTGAGCAGATACCATGGCCAAGGCAAATCTTATAAAGGACAATATTTAATTGGGGCTGGCTTACAGGTTCAGAGATTCAGTCCTTTATCATCAAGGCAGGAGCATGTCAGCATCCAGGTAGGCATGGAGCAGGAAGAGCTGAGAGTTCTACTCTTTATCTGAAGGCTTCTAGGTAGTTAGGATGAGAGCTCAAAACCCATACCCACAGTGACATACTTTCATATTTATTCTAACAAGGCCACACCTCCTAATGATGCCACTCCCTGGGCCAAGCATATTCAGATCACCACAGGATGGAACCCAGGGCCTTGCACTAGGCATGTGTTCTGTCAGTGAGCTACAGTCACTTTCTTTTTATTTTAAAGATTTGTTTGTTTGTTTACTTTATTTATTTATTAATTATATGTAAGTACACTGTAGCTGTCTTCAGACATCCCAGAAGAGGGCATCAGATCTCATTATGGGTGGTTGTGAGCCACCATGTGGTTGCTGGGATTTGAACTCTGGACCTTCGGAAGAGCAGTCAGGTGCTCTTACCCACTGAGCCATCTCACCAGCCCTACAGTTACTTTCTCAGTTTTGCTGTCTGTGGTAACCTGTATCTAACCACCATCTGAAAATTAAGTGGAACATTTTAATAACAAGTAATTTTTTGTTAATTTTATGTGTATGAGTGTTTATCCTGTGTGTGTGCCTGCAGAGGTCAGAAGAGGGTGTCCAATCCTGAAGAACTAGAATTATGGATGGATGTGAGCTTTCATGTGGGTATTGTGAACTAAACCCTGGTCCTTATTAAGAACAAGTTCTCTAAACCACTCAACTATCTCTCCAGACCTTTCTCATTTTTAAATTGCATTCTATTCTTATTAGCTCCACCCACTAGTCTTTTTGTAGCTGTCTAGTTACCAGCTTATTAGATACTCTGCAATATCATGCACAGAAAAGCGTCCACATTCATGTATGTAATTGTTCTATGTTGTAACTGTTCTGTTCTATTTGGTTACTCCTGGTAATCCTTTACAGTGCCTAATTTACATATTAAAATTTATCATATGCATGCATAATTAAGAAAAGGCTAGCATTTACAGGGTTTGATATTACCTTGGATTGTAGATATTTACTGGCATTTTAGAAAGTATCTCCTCATCGCTTCTTGGCCTTTTGACTAAGATCAAGTGTAGAAAGAATCTCCTTAGGTAAAAGGGGGAACTACTATGTTACGGGCATTTCATGTGTAAGTGAAGACAAATAGGCCTGTTTCATGTTATTGAAAAGTCACTGATGAAGAAAATTAGAGGGAGATGCAGAATAAAGATGTGTGTACATGCTTTATTTCAACTTTTCTTGTTTGTTCATTTGTTTGTTGTTGTTTGTTTATTTGAGACAGGATTTCTACATAGTCCTGGCTGTCCTGGAACTCCCTATGTAGTCCAGGCTGGCTTAAAAGTGACATAGATCCACATGCCTCTACCTCCTGAGTGCTGGGTGCTGGGATTAAAAGTGTTCTCCCATCATGCCTGGCCATTTTCTTTCTACTGGAAACAATGATAGTAGCCTAAATTAATCATTGTGTTGTATCAACTGAATCATGCCTAGTACTTTTTCATATATTACTTGTCTGGAATGCTTTTTACAAGAAAAAAAGATATTTACATAGGTAAAATACTTTCAAGCAAAATAAAAATAAAAGAGTATAGTATTTCAAAACACACCCCAGTTTATATATTACACCCTAGTAAATTAGTTGGCTCATCCTTCTCCTTTTTTTTTTTTTTTTTTTTTAATTACTTAGGTTTGTTTGTGTGTGTGTGTGTGTGTGTGTGTGTGTGTGTGTGTGTGTCATGGTGATGGTGGTGGTGGTGTGGTATATGCATGATAGTTGTTCTTTTATACCTTCTGGGTCCCTGGAATCAAACTCAGGTTGTCAGGCTTGGAGACATGGACCTTTATCTGCTGAGTCATCTTATTAGCCCATTTATGAGCTTGTTACCATTGGGTTAGGAAATTAATTTATATAAGAAATAACATACTTGTTTTAAATACACAAAAACTTAAAAGCATATTATAAATATGAGTTAAACATAATGGTTTTTGCTTCTTGAGAATTATAGAGAAGTGTTCAGCCTATTATAACTTTAAAACATTCATCTCTTTCACATCAGAGATCATCCTAAGTTATATGTAGGTTTAAAAGCATTTTAAAGTATGTTCTATTTAATATAAACCTGCTATCTAAAAGATTTTTCATATTTTGTGTTTCAAACCTCTCATAAAATTTTTTGTGTTTTTCTGCCATAGTCACTGTGTATAAAGATATTTCTGACATAACGGGTTTCTAGTACATATTTTTAATCATAAATCATTCCATCAGGTACTACTGAGATTTTTCTTTGAGTTTTTTTCCAAATGAAATGTCAATCCATCTGTTTTTACATAAAGTAGATATTTATATTTAATTTTAAAGTTTAATTTATTTTATATACCTGTTCATGCTTGTTTTCTCCTTCCAACACATGCATGCTGGGGATTGAACCTTTCCTGCTGGGCTATCCCCAGGCCCCGAAGTAGGGATTTATGACATGAAGTCTACTTTGGTGGTACATTTCACTGCAGACATATGCTCTTCCCATGTTAGTGTCTCCTTAGGAGCTTCTATTAGGCAGATTTTGAAAATATTAATTAGGTGGGGTCAAGAGCTATACTTGAAAGCAAAACATACTTCTATGGCTGTAGCCCTCAAAAGTAAGTGATATGCCCTCTTTGTTGTATATTCGTGAGTGACATTTCCATATCTACTTGGAAATATTCACATTTTAGAGGTCTTATGGTGCTTATGATTTTTCAGACAGTATTTGATACTGTTGTGGCTTGTGGCATATAACAAATGACTCCAGGAGAGGTAAGAGATTCTTTTGGGTTCATTTTCGTAATGAGAAGAGTGAATTATTTCACAGAAGTAATGAGAGTGAATTTTAGAATGAAATTATTACTTACTCTTTACTAGAAATATTGACATTAACTTACTTTCACCCCCTTTTATTAGCATTATATATAGATGTGGAATCTGATTTTCATGCTAAAGTTCCTGTTGTGGTGTGCAAAGATCGGAAAAGGTTGGTAATGAAGAAAATAAGGTATTTATAAAAACTAACAAAAGCCTGTATGGCTCAGGAGATGGCTCAGTGGGTAAAGGGCTTGCTGCACAAACACGAGACCTGAGGACTTGAGTTTGGATCCCCAGCACCTAGATAACAAGCTGGGTCATCTTCCTGGAAAAAACAGGAAGTTTCTAGGGACATGCTGGGCAGCCAGCTTATCTAAAATGTTGAGCTTCAGGTTTAGTGAGAGACCCTGTTTCAAATAGGAACATAAAGAACAGTAGTCAGAGATACCCACAATTTATGTACCTCTGCTTATTATACACATGTGTGACTGTATCTGTCCATGTTTGTGAATATATACATAAACATGTACATACACTTGCAAGAACATATTCACATGCATATGCACACTCACCCCAGGGTCAGCAAGATGGCTCATTTGCCACATAAATCTGACAAATTGAGTTCTATTCCTTGGATTCCATATAAGCCATTAATCATAAACACTTACATGGTATTTACACAGGGTTCCCTCCCCCCCAAAAGAAAAAAAACATACAAAGAATCAGATTTGTGGCAAACAACTTCAAGAGAAGAAATTGTGTGCCTTAGGTTTCTTACTAGGCTTATTTGACTATACTAGCTGTCATCTATTAAAGCACGTCAAATGCGTGTGATTAAGAAATTGAGCTAGCAGAGAATTAAAAATAAAACACTTTAGGTAAAACTTTTTTTTTCTTTATTTGTCTAAATTCATTTACTCACCCAACAGTGCTAAGAGCAATTACTTTTGTGTAATTATTATATTGCTCTGGACATATAAACGTAAATTAAGAAATAGCCACTCTTGATAAGGTTTTACTGCCTATTATAATCGAGGGGCTAGTGAGATGGCTTAGTGGGTAAGAGCACCTACTGCTAAGCTTGAAAAACTGAGCTTATCCTGAGACATACATCCACAGTAAAAAGAGAGACTAAAAGTTGCCTTCTGACATCCACTAAGGACGTGCATGCATGTGCGCGCGTGCACACACCCAAAATAGTGTTTTTTTTTTTACAATGTAGTTTTTGTTTAATTGCCATGACTCATTGTCTTTCTAGTCAGATGTCTCTCTCTAGGCCTGAGAGGGTAAAAGTACCTTTGAAAAAGGAAAATTAGCCAGTTCTGGTGGTGCATGGTTTTATACACCGTACTGGAGAGGCAGAGGCCCCAGATCTCTATCATTTTGAGGCCAGGCTTGTGTACATGGTGAGTCCCAGACCAGGCAAGACTAAATAGTGAGGCCTTGTCTTAAAAAAATCAAGTAGGATGCTGAATTTTACTTGAGGTCAACATGGGGGAAAAGTACAAAAATAGATGTTTTTCTGTTGATTTATTCAGTTGTTTTTCTTGTAGTCTAACATATTTTCTTATTTAAAGTCAGAAGGTTTTATGGTGATCTAGTTTAAGTAGATTGAATGTGTATGTGTGAACATTGCTTTCCCTGACACATGTGTGAAGGTCAGAAGACAACTTTACAGTCTTAGTGTTCTCCTTCAAAGCTTTTCATGGGCTCCAGGATGGGTTGGGTTGTAAGGGATGGGACTGAAGTCTTCAAGCTGGCTAACCCATCTTTTCAACCTAACTTCCTTATTTTCTAAATTAGAAAATTGAGACTGGGAGGGGTAAGGATTTGTACAAATTTATATCCTTTAAGGCAAATTCAATACTGGAAAATAGGCATTTGACTTCTGGTAGGTCATAGTAAAACAGAAAACAGTGATTTTTTGTTTTTAACATTGTATTAAACTGCCTGTATGGTACATGCAGCTTTAGATTCATTATTCTCTTCTCTTCTCTCTCCTCTCTCCTCTTTCCTCTCTCCTCTCTCCTCTCTCCTCTCTCCCTTCTCTCTCCTCTCTCCTTTCTCCTCTCTCCTCTCCTTTTTTTTCTCTCTCTCTCTCTCTCTCTCCTTCCTTCCTTCTCTCTCTCTCTCTCTCTCTCTCTCTCTCTCTCTCTCTTTCTTTCTTTCTTTCTTTCTTTCTTTCTTTCTTTCTTTCTTTTCCCTTTCCCTCTTCTAGATATTCTCTACTATATTCCTCTCATTCTTAAGGGAGCTCCTGTTTTCTACAAAAGCATGAGTCATGGATTAATAAGTAAATTCTAATCTTTAAATTGAAAGCACCAACAACATTATGAAAGCTTGAATATGAAATTAAAGTTGAGAAGTATAGCTAGTAAATTTGTTTTATTTTTTTAATCATGGACAAAGCAAAAGAGAATGATTTAAGAGAGAAGTATGCTAGTGTTAATGGTGGCTCAGGTTTGTAATTTTCTCTTGAGCTAAAATTGTATTTTTAAATCTATATATCTCTCTATCTATCTATATCTATCTACATATATATCTATATATCCCAAGTGTAGGCTGATAAGGTGGCTCCATGGATAAAGTCACTAGTCCCCATACCTGACCATCTGAGCCTGATCTGTGGGACCCAGCTTGCACGAGTTCCTCTGCTTTCCACATGCACTTCATGGTACACATGTGATCATACACAAGAAATAAATAGAAGAAATGGTTTACTATGACTTAAAACAATTATTTTTTTTATCTATATGTATATCTGTTGTGAGTGCTAAGAATGAAACTAGTGTCTTCTACAAGAGTAGTATAGGATCTTAACTACTAAGCCACTTTTCCAGTCCCTGTAGTAACTGTTTCAGTTATTAAAATATCATGATGGAAAAGAGTAGCGTCTGGGATTTTGAAGCATTCTTCTTTTAAAGGCGTTAATACAATGAATTGTTTCTCATTCACAGTGCTTTACTGTGTAGAGTAAGTGCAGGAAATGATATGGCGTGTCTCACAACTGACTTACTTGCTGCTCTTGGCAAAGTGGAACCCGTCTTCACTCCCTTAGTGCTAGCTTTTCGCTATTGGGCTAAGGTAAGTGGAACAGAAGAAAATTAGTCAAGCTTTTTCTTGTTTTGACATATAATTTATAATGTGTAGAAGAAAGTAGTTGTCTGCCCCACATGGAAAATTGTGTGACTGATTTCACCAAAGACATTAAAATAAGGTTTCATATGCATGTAATAAGTTCCTTTATCCGTCCTTCAAGTTGATGTTTGGAACTATAGATAAGCACTAAACCATTATAATACTTATTTTTTTCATTATTCACATTTGTGGTTAAGTTTAATTTATAAGTAAGAGAATAATAAAATAGAACATTTATGACAGTGCCATGCAATTAGACTTGCAAATTGTTTATTTTTTGAATTTTCCACTTAATTTATGTTCATTGCTCTTTCAAATTTATTTATTTTATGTGTACAGGTGCTTTTCTCAAATGTATGTGTTGGGTGTCTGGGACCTGGGGAGGAGGAGGTGAGAAGAGGGTGTTGGAGCCTCCGGTACTGGAGTTACAGACAATTGTGAGCTGCTATGTGGGTGCTGGGAATTGAATTGAGGTCCTCTACAAGGACAAGTGCTGTTAATCTCCCTTTAAAGAGTTAATCCATCCATCCTTCCTTCCTTCCTTCCTTCCTTCCTTCCTTCCTTCCTTCCTTCCTTCCTTCCTTCCTTCCCTCCCTCCCTCCCTCCCTCCCTCCCTCCCTCTCTCTCTCTCTCTCTCTCTCTTTCTCTCTCTCTCCATCTTCCTTCTCCTTGTTTATTTTGCCTTTTAAGACAGGGTTTCTCTGTATAGCTCTGGCTGCCCCAGAACTCATCTGTAGATCAGGCTGTGCTATGATTCACAGAGATCCTCTTGCCTGTCTTTTGAGTGCTGGGATTAAAGGCGTGTGTGCCACCACACCCTGCTTCCATTACTTTAACTTGAACTTTCCACCTGTCTCTGCCTCCCCAGTGCTGAGATCAAAGACATATATCCCCACACCGGGTTACATTGTATTTTTAATTGTTACACTATAGTCATGTTCTCATGCCAGAAGGGAAGCAAATGGCTCCTTACACACAAATAATTTAAAATAGTTCTATAGTAAATAAAATTATCGTAAATAAAAGACTTAGTAGTTGGGGAGGGATTTGGCAGTGGCCGTTGCTGCTCATTTGGAGAGGGGAATTTGAACAAGATTCTTCACTGGGAGACACTTCTGTCATCAGACGCTGAACCTTACAGTTTTGAAAAAATTGTCCATAGGAACCCCAGTTCTTTTATTATTATTATTTTTTAAAGATTTATTTGTTTTATGTATATGAGTACACTATTGCTCTCTTCACACACACCAGAAGAGAGCTTCAGATCCCATTACAGATGGCTGTGAGCCACCATGTGGTTGCTGGGAATTGAACTCAGGACCTCTGGAAGAGTAGTCAGTGTTCTTAACCACTGAGCCATCTCGCCAGCTTCAGGAACCAATTCTTTATGGCATATGATATTCTCAGAGATAAGAATTGAGCCCGGGGCCAAAAAGGGGGAGTGGGTGGGCAGGGGAGTGGGGGTGGGTGGATATGGGGGACTTTTGGTATAGCATTGGAAATGTAAATGAGTTAAATACCTAATAAAAAATGGAAAAAAAAATATACGAAAATCCATCAATGTAATCCAAAAAAAAAAAAAAAAAAAAAAAAAAGAATTGAGCCCGGCCAATACCCTATTTATTTTAACACTTGAGCATGTAAGACAAGTGTGGCAAGATGCTTGCAAGTTCAAGGCTAGACTACACAGTAAAATCCTGTATCAAAACATGGGGGATGTGTTCAGGAAATCAGTAACGTGGGTATTATATTCTGAATGGTAAGATTCCAGATTATTTCTTAGGTTTCATTTTTATTTGGACTTTTTGTAAAACAAAACAAAAACAGTGAAGAACGAGCTACTGTGTTTCACATGAGTGAAGAAAGCTCAATGCTAGAACTTTTTTCTATTTTATTTTGCAGCTGTGCTATATTGACTCCCAAACTGATGGTGGAATCCCTTCTTACTGCTTTGCTTTGATGGTGATGTTTTTTCTTCAACAAAGAAAACCCCCTCTTCTTCCTTGCTTACTTGGAAGTTGGGTAAGCATGCGTTTGCATTGCAGTGTGTGTGTGTGTGTGTGTGTGTGTGTGTGTGTGTGTGTGTGTGTAGTTCTTATGGAGTGTTGTGCTCAAACATTTTAAGGTGGAATTCTAGTTTCTCTATTTTTTCTCTTTCTCTCTCTTTTATTTTTTAATAATTTTTTATTACTAATTTGGAATGCCCATTTATATAGATTGAAGGCTTTGACCCGAAAAGAATGGATGACTTTCAGCTGAAGGGCATAGTAGAAGAGAAGTTTGTGAAGTGGGAATATAATTCAAGTAGTGCAACTGAGAAAAACTTAATTGCTGATGAAAACAAAGCTAAGGCAGACGAACCAAAAGATGATACCAAGAAGACAGAAACAGACAACCAAAGTAATGCTGCGAAGGCAAAACATGGCAAAGTAAGCTTTTGTTTTTGTTTTTTGTTTTGGCTTTTCTACATGTAGAATTTATGACACCTTTAGTGAACTTCTTGAATAGCAGTAGATTGAGCTCTTGGCCTCATTTCCTCAACTATACAGTGAGGGGTTGAACTGTTTTAGTTTTTGGTACTGAGATTATCTAATACATTTATTTCATGTATTGTTTGAATCCTGTCAAGGCAATTAATTCTGTTTCCTCATTCCTTTCCTATCCTTTTTTTTTTTTTCTTTCTTTTCTTTCTTTCTTGATTTTTTTCAAGACAGGGTTTCTCTGTGTAGCCCTGGCTGTCCTGGAACTCACTTTGTAGACCGGGCTGGCCTCAAACTCAGAAATCCACCTGCCTCTGTCTCCTAAGTGCTGGGATTAAAGGCGTGTACCACCACTGCTTGGCCTGTTTCCTTTTTCATTTCAACCTGTAAAATTCCCTTTATGAATTAGGTTTTCATTAAAGCTTAAGCATATTATGGATTTTTGTAGCCAGATTGTGTGGAGAAATAAAAGTCTTTTGTTCTATAAGGGGCTGGCTTACTTATTTAATTAGTTCAGCACACACTTATTAATAACCTGCTGTGTTCCAAGCATTTTCTTGAGTGCTAGACAACTGTAGGAAAATATACATGGATATTGCCCCTCAGAAACCTGTACTGTTTTAAGATTATAGATGCCTTGTGTTTGAAATGATTGCTCTCTTCAACACTGAATTCTTGTACTTCCCTGATTTTCTTCAGTAATCCCAGTTAATGATCTTGATTTTTAGTTTACTGAAAATACTGAAGCAATCGACAGAGGGCTGTAAACTCACCATCATCTGCTGTCATATACTCACATTCTGCCTTGTTACTTCTTTTTGTAAAGGAACTTCCAGTTTGGAATCTACAGGCATCTTCTCCATTGCCTTCTGAATTAATCCAGGACAGTTATTACTCTAGCAGTTTTCTTTCCTTCCTAAGTTCCAAGTTTTTCATTTATTATTGAGTCAAACATTTTGCCTTTTCTCCCATTTTAAAGAAAAATGTTAGGGGCTCTTTTTCCGAGCTATTGCTTGGTTTCCCTTTGTAGTAAAACTAACAGAATTGGTTATAGTATCCATATTTTTTATTTTTCTCTGTTTTCTTATACATTATCAATTTGCCAAAAACACATTATCAGCTTCTATTTTGTTAAATTTCATGGGTACTTAAAACTATCTCTTTTGGTGCAGTAACATTTCCAGTTGATTATTTCCTTGGTATAATTTCAGTACACCACAGTTGTTGCTGCTTAGTCTTTCTCAGTTTCTTTTGCTGATTTGTTCTTTTCCTTCAGTCAGTTAATGCTGAAGTGCTACAAGCTTGGCTTATGATCTTTTTTGATTTGTCTTCTTTCTTTTGATAGGTTAAGCGCTTTCTGTAGGATGACAAGTACTCTGTTTTGAACTATGTAATTGTATATAACTCCCTATTTAGTGTTGGCTTAGATATCTTTATGTATCTTAACTCACCTTTGGGTCTTATTGTCAAATTTGAAGTTTTTCATGTTTCATCAGTTGATAGTATTCTGTCCTTTCAAGCATCCAGTTTAAAATTTCAGAAGTATCCTTTATTCCTGTCTTTCATGAAAACCCTTTATCAAGTAATTCAGAAATCTTGAATTTTGTTATCTTTACTTCAAAGTATATCCAAAATTCCATCACTTTTCACCACATATAGTTAACTAACCTGGTCCTAGCCAATTTCATTCTGGCCTGGATTTTTACTATAGCCTTCTAACAGATAATCTCTGCATGTACTCCCAGCCTTTATCTGTATTTAACAACATAATAATCTGTCTTTTTTTTTCCCCCTTGGTTTTTCCAGACAGGGTTTCTCTGTGTAGCCCTGGCTGTCCTGGAACTCACTCTGTAGCCAGGCTGGCCTCAAACTCAGAAATCCACCTGCCTCTGCCTCCCGAGTGCTGGGATTAAAGGCGTGCGCCACCATGCCTGGCACAACATAATCTGAGTCATTGTTAAAAAGTTAAATTAGATATTGCCCTTGTTTGTCCTTACACAAACATGGTTTAGTTGTTTTTCATCTAATTAGTATAGAAAAAAGCCAGTAGTTATTGGATCACTCTGCTTCTTCTACCAGCTTTTAGTATTCTCTCTCCTCCCCTTCCTCCTGTGATGCTGAGAGTCATCTGGTTTTCTTTTTAAAGTTAGCCACTCTTTTGCATTAGATATGTTTATCGGTTCCCTGTTCTTATAATACTTTCTTTTCCAGTCAGGTTAGGATTCTTCAACAAAACTGATTTCTGAGACTGAGTTTACTCACTGTAAATTTTTTTTGTTCCTAGATTCCCATCTTCTTTGTTATGTTAACCCTCCCTCCCCAATCCCCCTCCATGGCACTTAGCTGCTTCTAACTTACTATTTAATTTACTTACCAATGTGTTATTTTCTTTTTTGGGGCAGTAAGCGTCATGAAGGCATGCACCTTGGTTTCTTTCCAGAGTATTCCAAATCCCACCTTAAGTTTTTAGCTTTTACTGCTGTTGTCAAAAATCATCTGTGTCTGCAGAATAAGACTCTACCTTATTTGGGTGGAAGTATAATGTGGTGATTTAAAATACAGACACATAGCTGGGCAGTGGTGGCACACACCTTTAATTCCAGCACTTGGGAGGCAGAGGCAGGTGGATTTCTGAGTTTGAGGCCGGCTTGGTCTACAGAATGAGTTCTAGGACAGCCAGGGCTACACAGAGAAACACTGTCTCGAAAAACCAACCCAACCCAACCCAACCCAACCCAACCCAACCCAACCCAACCCAACCCCACAGATAAAGTAGCCAGGAAGCCAGGTGATCATCAGACAGCACCTTGCTTGGTAGTATGTGTTTCAGAGCATTGTTAATGTAGGCTTAGGTTTTAGAGGCAAGCATGAGTAAGGACGGTAGCCATTATATGCTGTAAATATGAGGTTTTTTATTTTAATATCCCTAGCTCAAATCTAGGAACATAGTAGGTTCTAAAGAAAGGTTTGCTGAATAACAATCTTTTTTAGTTTTTGAAAATAAATTTTGCAACAAGAAATTGTAATAGCTGTCCAGTAATTTACAACCTTGACTGTGCATGAAGTTCACTGTAAAGAGCTTTACAAAATTTAAGACTAGTGTAGTGCGTGTAATTTTAATATTTGGAAGGTTGTATCTAGCCTTTGTTACAGCATGAAACACACCTACTCAAAGAAACAAAGAAACACAAAAACCTACAAGGATAAGCCCCTGGGTTCTGTTTACAGCTTTCTCATCCCACACACTCACACATACAGCACCCCGTCCTCAGTCCAAATATGCCATATCAGTTAAATCAGATTCTTGGAGGTGATATGGAATTTCATGCTCACCTGGTGATAGTAATGTGCACTCAAACTTGATAATCACTGGCTTAATGAAAACACAGAATTCCTTGGAGTTCTGTAATTCAAACTGATTGATTGCTTTTTTAAAAAGTGCTTTCTTTATGCCTGACTTTGAAAATATATGTACTTTATTTTTTTCTAATTATCAATTTTTTTATTTTATAGTTTTGAGAAACTTGAATTAAAAGTATTTTCTTTTCCAGTCTCCTTTAACATTGGAAGCACCAAATCAGGTACCCTTGGGACAGTTGTGGTTGGAGCTGCTAAAATTTTACACACTGGATTTTGCTTTGGAGGAATATGTCATATGTGTACGGATACAAGATATTCTAACTAGAGAGAACAAAAACTGGCCTAAAAGGCGGATAGCCATTGAAGGTGAGAGAATACATTGTACATGTGTGAACTATTTGTGTATGTTCCCCATCATTTAACACTGAATCCTAAGCTTTCTTCCTGTGTAAGCTAATGACAATGATGATTGATGTTGACTGGGTTTCACATCAACTTCCAACCATGTAATTATGCTATGACAAAAAACCAAATGTAGTTTGTTCATGCCTGCAATTACAGCACTTGGGGTGCTTAGGCAGGAGAATTGCCTTAATGAGTTTCAGTTTGGCTTAGACTACAAGAGTGAGACTCTGGCTCAGAAAGGCACTATGACAAGAAATGAAATTGTTAGTGTGTTTACTGGAATTTGAAATGTTTCATTTGGTGACTGTGTATCAGGGAAGCACAGTGATACAGGTTCTCTTAATTTCTTGCTTGAAACCGTAATTGAGTTGACTGTATCTAATTTCTTAAAATTAATATTTCCCTTTCCCCTTTTAATTTTATGGAAGAAAAGATGCCACATTTGTTTTATCTCTGCTCTGTTTTCAAGAACTCACTAGGATCCTAGACTAGGAAACTTTGGGAAAGTGTATTCTCTTGATAGCCTAGCAGTTATAAGATCTGTTTGTATAAGCATGGAAATGTAATTGCTGGTGGAGACTAACTATTGATTTTTCTTTTTTTCCAAAACAAACAAATCTAGATCCATTTTCAGTCAAGAGGAATGTTGCCCGGAGCTTAAACAGCCAGCTTGTATACGAATATGTTGTGGAAAGATTCAGAGCAGCTTATCGATATTTTGCCTGTCCTCAAAAGAAGGGTGGAAATAAATCTACAATGGATCCTAAGAAGAAAGAGAAGGGGAAGCTAAGCAGTAAGAAACCAGTGAAGTCTGATTGTTCGGCAACCAATTGTTGCATTCTTGGGGAAAGTGCAGAAAAAATACATATGGAAAGAGGCCAACCTGCTAAACATGATGAAACGGAGTTTACATCACAGAGATGTATTGTTGATAATGACAGTTTATTGGTAAATGAACTAGGTTTGGCTAACCATGGACAAGATTCTTCATCTCTTTCTACTGCCAGTGGAGGCAGTGACTTAAAGCAAAAATCAGCTGAGAAACAAGGTGATTTAACACCTTCAGAAACTTCCTTAAAGAAGGAACTCAGCCAGTGTATTTGCATTGGGACCCCTGATGGAGCTGAATCTGCTGGAACAGACTGCAGATCAAACTTAGAAATGGACAGTTCACATCAGATTGTGTGCAACAATGTATCTGCTACCTCTTGCAACTGCAAAGCTACAGAAGTTACTTCTGACCTTGTTGATGAGGATAACCTCCCCTCCCAGGAATTATATTATGTGTTTGATAAGTTCATTTTAACCTCTGGCAAGGTAGGATACAGTAAACAATTTGGAAAACTTTATGGTTACGGTATGACTACTGAAAGTTTTTAGATTTATAAATAGTAACATAAAATAGCTTCTGTGCTTGTTTTGGGATGATATTCTGGTATATATCAATCTTTTATTTACATTTTCTCTTATAATTGCAGTTAATTTATTTTATTTTATTTTTTATGTACATTGGTGTTTTGCCTACATGTATGTCTGTGTGAGAATACCAGATCTCCTAGAACAAGGGTTACAGACAGTTGTCACCTGCCATGTGGGTGCTGAGAATTGAAGAATTGAATTTCTTGAAAGAGCAGCCAATGCTCTTAACTGCTGAGCCATCTCGCTAACCCTATAGTTACAGTAAAATAGAGCATACAAAAATATAAGAATGCATCAGTGCTCCATTTGTAGTTGGCACTATTTCTTTATGCATAAAATGATTTATCTGCTATTATGAAATTCAGATTTAGCAAAACAGTATGTGTGTGTATGTAAATAGTTTGGGTTTTTTTGTTTTATTTGTTTTGTTTGTTTTTCTTGCTTCTGCCTCCTGAGTGCTGGGATTAAAGGTATGCACAATAACAAAGCAATATATATTTTATAGTTCTGGGCATACCCACACACAGACACACACATACAATGCATATATGTGGAGTTATTTTTCTTTTTAAAAAGAAGGCAAAGTTAAATTTTAATAATTTTTTTCTCTTTTTTTGTAGTGGGAATGTGTAACTAACTGTATTGGCAAGTTGTAGGTGAAACTATGAACAAGAGTCAAAAAGTGGTGAATCTAGATTATGTTGTAATACTGAAATTTTCTGAGCTTTTTAATACTAATATTCTTTATGAATTATAGGACTACAATTTTTGTTTGTTAAAGATTCATTTATTTTATATATGTGAGTACACTGTTGCTGTCTTCAGACACACCAGAAGAGAGCAGTATTTCTTTTTTGAAAAATATCTGTTTAGTTTGGACTCGAGAAATAACTAGGTGCTTGTCTTAGTCAGGGTTTCTTTTCCTGTACAAACATCATGACCAAGAAGCAAGTTGGGGAGCAAAGCATTTATTCAGATTGCACTTCCACATTGCTATTCATCACCAAAGGAAGTCAGGACTGGAACTCAAACAGGTCAGGAAGCAGGAGCTGATGCAGAGGCCATGGAGGGATGTTACTTACTGGCTTGCTTCTCCTGGCTTGCTCAGCTTGCTCTCTTATAGAACCCAAGACTACCAGCCCAGGGATTGTACCACCCACAATGGACCCTCCTCCCCCAGTCACCAATTAAGAAAATGCCCCACAGCTGGATCATGGAGGCACCTCTTCACCCAAAGCTCCTTTCTCTGTGATAGCTACAGCTTGTGTCAGGTTGACACACAAAACCAGCCAGTACAGTGGTTAAGAGCAGTGGCAGTTTTGTGGAGGATATGCTTGTTCACCTCATATCTCTAGTTTCAGGGGACAACATTCCCTTTTGCCTTCTGTGGGCATTGCATACAGGTGTGTATACATATACCCAGGAGCATACATATACATATGATAAAGTTTTAAAAACTATTAAGATTGCATTTTTAAAACCTTTTTATTTTATGTGTATGGTTATTTTGTCTACATGTGTATCTTGCATGCCAGATACCTTGAGATACCCTGAGAGGCCAGAAGAGGATATTGGGTCCCCTGGAAATGCTGTTAACAAAGATGGTTGTGAACTGCCATGTGTGTGCTAAGAATTGAATCCAGGACACTCTGCGACAGCAGCTAGTGCTCTGAACTGCTGAACTATTATTCTAGCCCAGATTGATATTTTAAAAGGCTATATATACAACACACACACACACACACACACACACACACACACACACCCCTACTTTGATGTGTTGGAGATAAGTCAACACCTATGAAATCATGACCACTGATAATGTTGTAAATGTATCTATCATCTCAAAAAGTATTTTTTCCCTTTTGTGGTAAATATAATCTTCTAACAAAAATTTAAGACTATAATACAGTATTAATTGTAGACCTAGACAACAGTGGATTTCCGGAACTTGTTTATTTTACATAAAGGAAATTTCATATCTTTTGCCTCATACCTCCTCCTTTTTTCTCCTCCATCCAAGCAATATTTCTTTATTCTGTGTACATATACATGTATTTTGCATATTATTCAAGCCACAGTATTTAGTTATATAGACTGTTGGAAATAAAATGGCAGATTTTTAGAAGAACATTTTAGAGAATTACAGTTTACATTTCTTATAATTTATCCCCCCTTCCCTAAATTTATGCCAAGGTATGTCCTATATCTTCTAATTGTGCTTTACTAATATAACTTAAGTCTATTGTGGCTAGGTGTGCCAGCACTTGGAAAGGTGAAATGGGGGAGATTTTACGTTTGAGATCCGCTTGGACCATATAACTAATTTTGAATCCAGCCTGTCCTACAAAATAATACTGTTTTTCAATAGGAAAGAATTTCTTTTTAAAAACAACAGAATGCTTTGAAATATTGATAGCTGCACATAGTTGTGCATGCCTTTAATCCCATTACTTGGGAGCCAGCTCCAGGTGGATCTCTGTGAGTTGGAGTTCATCTCCATAGTGAGTCCTATATAGTGGGGCTTTGTCTCAAAAAACAGAAAAGAAAAGCTAAGAGAAATTTCTGTGCTACTCTTAGTTACATATCCACATAATTTTAATTGTTTATGGTGCTGTGGTTTCTCTAGAAGTTTCTGTTGTTTAGGTTTTTTGTTTTGTTTTGTTTTTCGAGACAGGGTTTCTCTGTGTAGCCCTAACTGTCCTGGAACTCACTTTGTAGACCAGGCTGCCTCGAACTCAGAAATCCGCCTGCCTCTGCCTCCCGAGTGCTGGGATTAAAGGCTTGTGCCACCACACCCGGCTTGTTTAGTCTTTTAAAATTTTATGTGTATGAGTATTTGCCTGAATGTTTGTATATGCACTACATGTGTGCTTGGTGCCTAAGAGGCCAGTAGACGTTTGTCTGTTCCCCTGGGGCTGGAGTTACAAATAGTTTTGAGCTGTTTTGTGGGTTTTCCTAGAGGAATCAAGTCCAGGTTCTCTGCAAGACCACCACTCTTTAATCCTGAGCCACCTCTCCAGTCCCCTTTGTATAATTTGAGTCAGAGTTTATGGCTATGTAAATGTCTAAGCTAATATTTGAGGGAAACTTTTTAGGTATACGCAGTAACAATGAGGGTACAGGTATCATCCTTAAACATGTGTACTTTTTGTAACTTGTTGGCTTAAGTGTTTACTATTTAACTCATCTGTCTGGTGTTCTGCTTTTTCATTTCAAAGGCCTTGGGTTCTATTCCCAGCGCCTATACAGTACTTCACAGTCATTTCTACCTCTGATTTCTGTGGATACAATTCCTTCTAACCTCAGGGAACCAGCGTGCAAATGGTGCCTACCTACACCTGTAGGCCAAACACTCATACACATAAAATAAAGATAATGATTGTGTTGGGGGAAAAACCCAGACAAATAAATAAATATATTAAATATGCTTTCTTTTGGGAGTTGATCAAGTTGTTTGAATAATACAAACCTTTTGTATTGCCTACTAATTTCTGAGTAAACTGTTTATTATGTAATTTTAGTGGGAGAGGAAAGCAGTTAAACAAATTTTTATATTAATTGCGTTTCATAACTTTCTACAAAAATCTGAATTGAGTAGGTTATGTGAATTGAGTTAACTACATAGTGTTTATTGCTGCTACATTTTTGGATCTGCTTTCTATGTGATGAAATAACTTAGAAGTTCATTAATTTTTTTTAACCATTATTTAGCCGCCAACAATAGTATGCAGCATCTGCAAAAAGGATGGCCATTCAAAAAATGATTGTCCAGAGGATTTCAGGAAAATTGATCTAAAACCTCTACCACCAATGACAAACCGATTTCGAGAAATACTTGATTTAGTATGTAAAAGATGTTTTGGTAAGTGTTTGGTATTATAACTACTTGAAGTAATTATTAGATATTGAATATTTATTTTTTCATTTAAAACAATTTTTCAGTTTTGTTTGGTCAGTGATAGGATTAAAATCATATGCCTCCACACCCAGTTGATAACACATGTTCTTAAATCGGCTTTATTAAGGTATAGGGTACTGCCTCTGTAATTAGTCATTTCTTTATTTTATTATTTACTCATGTAAACCTTATACTTGTGAATGTAACCCAATGTAACTTGTTGGAGCTTGTGTCTCTGACATAAGCTCATCAGTGTGTGGGGTTTATTTGTTTTTTAGGTTTCTTTCTTTGGGGACTACAAGATACTCTAAGCTTATTGTGTATATTTTCTGACTTAGTATAAGAGTTGCACTTTTCTCCAAGGTATCCTAATTTCTTTCATTGGAGAATAGTATTAGAATTCAAGATGTGAATACAAGGTGGGTTTTTTTTTTTTGGTTGTTGTTGTTTTGTTTTTGAGACAGAGTCTCCCTATGTAGTCTCTGCCTCCTGAGTGGGATTAGTGGTTTGTGCTACCACATCCATCATGTTTTCTGATTACTGGAAAGTTGTTGATTGTAAGCGCTCTCAGAGCAAGAAAATCAATGTGTTAGAATTTTACCTACAAATTTTTCTGTATGCAGTCATTTTATTTATGTTAGCCTAAACATGATTTCACAGAATCTCCTATTCTGAACCATTACATTTAAAATTTTTTTTCTCTTCTCCAATAAGGGGAATCCCACTTCTCACAATCTGCTACTAAAAATTACTTGTTTCATTTTAATACCATCTGTATTATCAGTCTGAGAACTGTGAAACTAAACTCTTTAGAAGTAGCATCATCAGAATTGTGTGCCTGCATATAGTTTCTTTTGGCTTTAAACTTACAGATTGTACTCATTGTCCTTTTTTTCTTAGACTGCTGTTGGTATTTTTGTCTGTTTACCCCTTGGTGTCCTGGAACTCACTATGTAGACTTCCCTTTCGTTCATTTTCATGAGCGAAGGCTTTTCATACATTTATAAAATAGATTCTTTCATCACAATCTGCATTCCATCCTGAGATCCTGTGATCTCATACTATTTTGTAAAATTTGTAGACCTTAAAACAGTTATATTTTTATTGTTTTTTTTTTCTTTTTTTTCTTTTTTTTTAGCTTGCTATGGGTTTCCATGGAATCATTACAAATATAGTTTGTTCTTATTCACTTCTGTTCATGCTTGGTGCTGCAGTGCTCTGTGATTTTTGTGTTAGCACTTAATCATGTTAAGGCAAACCTCAGAGGAATCAACTTAAAAGAAAAATAGGTTTATTTTGGTTTAGAGTTTAAGGGATTTAGTCTAGAACCTATTTGGTTTTGTCAACTTTGTGCCTATGATGAAGCAGTAACAAAAATGTATGGTGTAGCAAAACCATTTCTCTTTGCTGTGCAGACGAGAAGAGGAAGTGGATAGGATTCCAGTATTTCCCCTCTTCAAGGCATGTCTCCTATGACTGCAGACTTCCTACTATTATTGTACCTCTTAAAGACTCCATCTCAGTAGCATGCTGCTCTAGGACAAAGCCTCTTTTTAACACAAGTAGTTAACTAAATCATAACATATATATCTGTTATATAGAATACTTTCACAGCCCCAAACCAACAAAACAAAACCCTGAAACTTTATTTTTCATTTTTCCTCTCTCTATAAATACTCATGTATTTACTTTTTATTATTATTTCTATTTTTATTTTAAAAATTATTTTATGCATATGGGTATTTTGCCTTCAAGTATATCTATATTCCAATTTGTGCAGAAACCTCAGAGGCTAGAGTAGGGAGGGTTTTATGTGCTGTGATGTTCCCATTTCTTTCATATAACTAAGTAAACAAACATTACACCAACAAAAGAAAGAAAAGATACCCTGGAACTGGAGTTACAAATAGTTGTGAGCCACTATCGGAGTCCAGGGGATTGAACCTGGGTCCGCTGGAATAGTAGCTAATGCTCTTAACTTCAGGGCCATCACTCCAGCCTGATACATTTCCATTCATAAAAGTAAATGCTGATTTAATGAATTATAACAGACATTACATTATTTTCATTGCTATGTAGAGATCTGAGGATGTGTCTTTGGAGAAGGAGTGAGGCACACATATTCTTAAGACATTTGTATGATCCCCTTGGGAAGGAAAAAGTAATATAAATGAAGACTGGAACACTGCAAGAACATTAGAAAATCATTTGCTAGTGTCAGGCAATTTGAAATAGTAGAGAAAGTCAGTCAAGATGAAGTGTCAAGGTTGCAGGGAGGTAGATTGATTTGTAGGGAACTTGGAAATCTGGACAAGATTTAAGTGGGTGCGTTGGTAACTGAACCTGTTGAGATGGAGGAAAATAAGGGAAAGAGCTAAATATCTAAAGAAAGCAGTATTAATTAGTTTTCAAAAGGTAAATGCATGTGTAGAATATAGGGGAGATTATCAGGTAAAATATACATATGTGCTTTAAGGTTTTCTTCTTTGTCTCTTTGCCCGTTCTCTAGTTTCATTTATGGGTTTAAAGTCATAAAAGTAAATAAGCAGTAAAAATATTGAGAGTCAAAATTTTTAAGTTAAAAATCTGAAAATTTTTTATATTTTGTTTTCATGTTTCTTTTTCTCTTTAATATAGATGAATTATCACCACCTTGCTCTGAACAACACAACAGGGAACAAATTTTAATTGGCTTGGAAAAGTTTATTCAAAAAGAATATGATGGTATGTCATAGGCTAAAAGTTGGTTGTTATTGCTACTATAATCACATAGTTTTGAGTTTGATTGACTTAATGTTTAACTGTTATATGTTATATACTATTTTAGTCTCTGTGGCTGTGTTACTAATAACAGAGATAAGAACTGCTTGCATGAGGAGTATATTTAAGACAGGATAGTAGTCAACTTGAGAGATAAATATAAATATTTCAGTAAATATTAAATGATATTAAAAGTATTGTGATAAAAGAAGTGATAGGTTGGGTAGTAAATCCCTTTTGAGGTAGCATTTGAGTTGAGTCTGAATAATATGAAGGAACAAATTATATGAAATCCTGGAGAGTACATTATGTAAAGGAAGGGTAGATTCCAAGACTTAGATTCTATCTGATGTGTTTAGAGACCAACTGGGAGGTCCAGTATGTTTGGAGTGGAATATGCAAGATAGGTTGTAAATAGAAAGACAAGGTCATAGAGATATTTTAAGGACTAGATCATTAGAACCTTTTGGACATTGATAGAAGGACTTTTCATTTAGTGAAAGCCATGTAGAATTTGTAGCATTAAATGATACGATCTCAGTGAACAGATTGTAGCACTATGAGAGTACAAGCAAGAACATTGAGAGAACTGCGACATGAGTACAGATGAAGCACAGCAGTTCTGGAGGTCAGTGGTCAGAAACGGGTTATGTTTGAAGATAGAACTAACAGGAATTGCCGAAGCATGTCTAATGTAAAAGAAAGAAAGAAACCATGCATGATATGAAATGAAGGCTTTTGCTCCAAAATACCAGAATAGACAAGTTTTGTGTGTTTTGTTTTTGTTTTTTAGCACAAGAATGAAGAATCAGGAATTTTGTGATTAAATATTTTCAAAAAGGATATTTATAGTAATTTATATAAGGCTGGAGAGATGCCTTACTAGGTAGTGTTTGTAAGCATGAGGACCTGAATTTTATTCCCAGAATCAATATAAAAACACAGGGTGTAGGGTATGCAGAGATGGCTCAGCAGTTGAGAACACTTCTTCCAGAGAACTGGAGTTTGATTCTTAGTACTAGTATTCAGTAGACTATCTGTAACTCTAGCTCTAGGAGATTCAACACTCTCTTTTGGTCTCTACAGGGACTTGCATGCGTGTGTCCATACATGTACTCATGTGTACACATTTGTAACTGGAGTACTGGAGAGGCAATGAGAGGTCCTGTTCCTAGTGCTCACTAATCAGCTATCCTAGCCTAGTTGATGAGGGGCAGGCTAATCTTAAGTCTGTCTACTCCCTTTTAAATAAAACTCAACATTCAATTTTATTTGATCATCATAGCTCCTTTTTTATGAATATATTATATATTTGAAAATTAAGGTCTCATACTTTGCAGTATTTTATATTGCAAATACTTTTAAAAATATTTTGTTTTAGTAGATTTCAAATGAAAACTCCTAAAAGTCTGGACCTCTTAGGCTGGTGAGATGACTCATTGGGTAAAAGTGCTCAGCCTACTGACCAGAATTTGATCCCTTAGACCCAGGAGGCAGATGGAGACAACCAACTTCTGTGAATTGTTTTCTGCCTTCCAAACATAAGTGTTGTGGCACACACATGCACATGTACAAATAAAGTTTTAAAAATTAAAAATACATGGACTATATCACAAATTTATATGCCATCTTTGCATAGAGGCCTTGCTAATCTCTATATTGTTTTAGTGTTGTTATATGTGCTGCTGAACTGCTGAGCCCTTTAGTTTCTTTTATCTTTCTTCATTATCATTGAAATTTAATCAGTATTACATGGAATGATTTTTTTTCAGAGCATGAAATTTATTGTCTAACTATATAATTAAAGGCCAGTGAGATGGCTTAGCAGGTGAAGGCACTTGCCACCAAGTATGACAATCTGAGTTCAGTCTCTGGGACCTACATAGTAAACAAAGACATCCAACCCAGACAAGTTGTCTTCTATCTAGATGTGCATATTGCATGCCTCCACTAATAAATACATAAATTTAAATGTGTACTTAAACTTGTAAATTATTTGTTTGAGAGAGTGTTATTGGAGAATGAGAAGGAACAATTGTAACAGGGTTTATATCTAGTGAATTGAGCTGAATATGGGAGGAAAATTCCCTATATATTGAGGTGAGAATTTAAAAGTACTTGAATTCTACACTGAAAGCACAGGTTTAAAGAGATGAGCTATTAAATATTGAGCTTAACCTTTGGTACTCCTGTTGAAGAACAACATTAGATGGTTGAGCTGGAAGAAGCTGAAGGTCTTATGATTGACTTGTGCAGGTCGAGCAAGGTATTAAATGATGTCATACCTTCCTGGTGAGTGTCTGAATAGTAATGCTCTTTGCTGAGAGTTGGTGTATTAATTACTTGTCTCCTTGCTTTGACAAAACACCTGAAAAGAGCACTTTTAAGGAAGGATGGGGGGATTTATTTTGGCTTACAGTTTCAGAGATTAGAGTCTTTCATGGCAGCAGGAGCAGGGCACAGTGTGTCCAGGTAGGAAGCAGGAAATGGTGAAGATTTGTGTTCAGCACAATTTCTCCTTTTTAGTCAGTCCATGTAATCATACCAACCACATTAAGGATAGGTACTCTACCTCAGATATCATAATCTAGATAATTTCTCATAAACGTGTTTAGTGATTCCCCCATAGAACTATTACATCAACTTTATCCATCACAGTTGGAATTATAGGAATAATAGTCGGTCTGAATGACATAGATACTTTATACCTATACAATTTATGATACGTGGAAAAGAAAGAACAGCTGCTTGGGCGTAAGGCCCTAAGGAAAAGATCCTAGCTAGGGCTGGATGTTTTGGAATTGCTCAGTATTTCATTTATGTTAAGCCATTAGTAGATGTTAGATGACTCATTGACTTATTTTCCTGAGCTAGAAAAAGCAAGATTGTGCTTATTTGGTTCTTCTAAGAATGGATTTGGATTCCGAGATAGTGATCTGGATATTTGTATGACTCTGGAAGGCCATGAAAATGCAGAGGTAAGTAGTATTTGGAAAGGATTTAAAAGTTTGTTTTGTCTTATAGTAAATTTGTCTTAGTTCCATGTGTGATATTTATTTTACACAGTATGGTTCTTTTTATCAGTGTGTAAGTAGTAGTGCTTGATGCAGAAGCATTAGCATTATCAGTTTAGAAAATACTCAAACTCAGCTCCTATGGAAATCTATTTTTTAAAAAATGTTCAGAATTAAAATAAATAAATTTAATGTTATGTTTTAATGTAACAGGTTTTTGAGATTTACAAGTGTCTAGAAATGAATTCAGTGAATAAGTTAGTTTACCATTTAATTTGGAATTTTAAAAATTAAAACCAGTGAGAAACTGGTAGTAAACTGGTTTGGTAGTAAGCAAATAATAGTCGTTCCTCACCCCACCCCACTCCCGTGTTATATACTCTGTTTTTCTCTCTCTGTGTTATGTACTTTGTAAGTAGAAAATACAGGTAGTCATCTAATTTATAAATGGGTTATACTGTCCCCCTTCGCTGTTATGTATGCTGTAAGTAGAACATATAGCTAATCATCAAACATAAATAGATTCTATCCTGAAAATTAATTATAATTTTGAAGCACTGATATCTTTTCCATAGATGAAATATTCTAATGATTGAGGGTTAGAAACTTTATTGTGGGTGAGATGGGAAAGTAACATCTATTGAGTTGCTGTATACACTTATACATGCTTTATCTTTTTTCATTTTTCATCCACTTTGAGGTAGATATAATTATCCCATTTTCTCAGTGTATCACTTTGTGTTAAGGAGACTGAAGCTTTGAAAGACAAACTGGGGGCTCTAGAGATGGTACAACAGGTAAAGATGCTTGTTTCTAAGCCTGACAATATATATTTGATCCGGAGATCCACGTGTTTGAAGAAGGGAAGTAGCTTTAGTATGTTGTTCTCTGACTTCCATATGTGCTGTGATGTTCCCACTTCTTCCACACAAGTAAATAAATAAACATTAATAACAACAAAAGGAAGAAACGAAGGAAAGAAGGAAGGAAGAAAGAAAGAGAGAGAGAGAAAGAAAAAGAAAAAAGACAAACTAGTTTATTTAACTTCACGTCACTCACCTCTAACTGTTGGGCCAGCATTTGTATCTAGGGCTGTGTAGTCATGGATTTACACTCTTTCATTATATCTCACTGCCTCTTTGTAATTTTTTTTAACCCATAATATAACTGAATATAGTATTAATAGTGGTATAGAACCTACCCACTACTTTCCAATGTTGAAAGCTTTCATATATACATGATTAAAAAAATAAATCTTAAAGCAAAGAGTCCAGTAGAATAGTGCAGCTGTGTGTTCCTGAGGCAGATCTTCCAGAAAATGATTTTAAAATTAGTAAATTAGTAGGCCTAAAGATAGCAGTGATGTCTTATATATCTTTTTTTCTGACTCTAATCTTTGATAGTCATTTAAAAAAATAATATGTACACGTGCCTGAGAACAAAAACTTTTGGAATAGGAAAGAGAGATTTAGATATCTTTGTTAATTTTAATGTTTAGACTTTAACTGTAATATGTATTGGGAAGTTGAAAACAATCATAAAGAATAAAATATTTTGCCAGGCGTGCCTTTAATCCCAGCACTCTGGAGACAGAGGCAGGCGGATATCTGAGTTCGAGGCCAGCCTGGTCTACAAAGTGAGTTCCAGGACAGCCAGAGCTACATAGAGAAACCCTGTCTCGAAAAACCAAAAAAAAAAAAAAAATTCCGTATAAGCTATTATTAAATCTTTAGAACTTTATTAGAATTGTTTATTTTACACAGTAAAGAGCAGTTACCTCTCATTTTCGTGTATGTGAGTTAGTAACTAATGACTCCTTTGAAACCCCCAGATTTAGCTGCATATACTCTCTTGTAATGAAGGGATATATGTATATTGAATATCTACAAAAGTGGTTTGATAATGATTTATTTATTTTAATAGTCTTTAGCTTAATACAGCTAATTTATAAAGGCATTATTTTCTATGTCCTATTTTGTCTTTTATTGCCAAATCAATTTTGCTGTTTCTGCTTTAAAAAAAAACAAAAACAAAAACACCACATTTAAATTTGCATAGGGATGAATCTCCTAGAGTAAGTTGGTGCTGTGGTAGCAGGATCATGTTTCTATTATTCATCAACAAAATAATACTAGGAACTAGAGGCAGGGTACATGCAGCACTTGCAGGGATGGGGAAGGCCGAGACCAGCCTGGTTTACAAGAGTTTTCCAGGATAGCCAGGCTACATACATAGACACTGTCTCAAAACACAAAATTTAACAAAACTCACAGAGGATATAATGATGATAAAGACGACAATGATGATGATGATGATAAGACAGCTAAAGAAAACTTGAAGTGCTTATCTAACATCAAACTTGTTGTTGAGTGCTGTTTTGTTTGTTTGTTTTTCAAGACAGGGTTTCTCAGTATCCCTGTCTGTTTTGGAGCTATGTAGACCAGTCTCACGTCAGACTCTGAGATCTGTCTGCCTCTGCTTCTCTGGGATTAAAGTTTAAAGGGTGCGATGTGCCACCACCACCTGCACTAGTGAATGCTTTATAATAGGTTTTAGGTACTTGTCCAGCAACTCTGCAGAGCAGAGCCTTACTATGGAGTAGCAGTGTGATGCTGGGGTTTGCTGAGGATTAGTCATGCAGACAGTTAATAGGTCTGTCTAAATGCAGTGCCTGTGTTCTTTGTCATTACAGTTTTTTGTCCTCACTAAACCTATCTTTAATTTTGTTCTGTAACTTTCAGCAGAATAGCATCTTATAACTCTCACAACTATACCAATTATGTTTTCTATAGAGAGTAACCTACAACAGCTGACCTTTTTGTTGTTTTGTTTTGTTTTGAATGAGAGAGTTTATTAAGTATATAGGACCAGAACTAAAGCAGTAAAACAGTAAGTAAACTGACTAAATGTTCTGCCTGAGGTTCTCTTTCAAAAGGTCCTGCTGTTTCGTTTACCCTAGCTTCTCTGGTAGTTTCTGTTGGATTATATGTCTGATACAACACTCTTCCTATTATTAATATTATTTATTTATTTATTTATTTTATTCTCTATTCCCACTTACTATATTCGTAATAAATCCACTCATTTAAAACCAAAAGAATGGATATCAGATAACTTTAAGTAAAAACATATTCACATATTGAGAATCATATTATTTTCATGCTCTTTAGACGTCAGTCTCTGTGAATAGCCTTGGATCGTTCTAGAATAGTCATAATTCCTTACAGTGGGACACGGCTTGAGCTTCTGTATTTCTAGCAGGCTCCAAGTCTATGCTAATGATGTGGGTCTTTGAAATCGTACTTAGTTCACAAGTATATAGCTCATTATGATTAGAAAGTTTAAGTGCTAGTATTAAATGCTTTGGTTAAAGTAGAATTTACAATAGGATAAATTGAATTCTACCTTATTTATTTATTTACAGAAATTAAACTGTAAAGAAATAATTGAAAATTTGGCGAAAATTCTTAAGAGGCATCCAGGTAAAATTTCATATCTTTATTTCAAAAAAAGACTTTCTGGCATTATAAAAATTATTTAGCTTTCTTAAGTTTTTGTTCCCCAACCCTCAGGTTTAAGAAACATTCTGCCTATAACTACTGCCAAAGTGCCTATTGTAAAATTTGAACACAGGAGAAGTGGACTAGAAGGTGATATCAGTTTATATAACACATTGGTAAGTTTTTCTTTTAGGCCCAGCCATCTATAATTATACTTTAAAATTTTTACTTGAAAATTATTTTTATATTTTAAGTATATAGTTATATTAAAATATAACTACATCCTTTTCCTTGTGTTTTTTTGCTTTGTTTTGTTTTGTTTTTTCTTTTCTTGAGCCTGACGGTGGTGGTGCACACCTGCAGACCTAACAGTTGGTAACAGTTGGGAGGTAGAGGCAGGTTGGATCTCTTGAGTTTGAGGCCAGCCATGACTACACAGAGAAACCCTGTCTTGAGAAACAAAACAAAACAAAACAAAAAATTTCAGATCCCATGCCCATTTCTGAATGGATTGGTTTTTGCTTTGTTCTTACTGTATTTTGAATTCTTTATATATTCTGAATATTAATCCTTTGTAATCTTTACAGATGACAAATGTCCCCTGTTCTGTGGAATCTCTCCTCAGTTGGTTGTTTCTTAGTTGCTTAGAAGCTTTTTAGTTTCATGAGGTCCTCAATTGTTGGATTAACTCCTGGGCAAGTGGGGTCCTAATTAAGAAAGTCTTCTCCTGGAGCTAGTGAGATGGCTCAGTGGTTAAGAACACTGAGTGCTCTTCCAAAGGTCCTCCATTCAATTCCCAGCAACCACATGGTGGCTCACAACCATCTGCAATGGGATCTGATGCCCTCTTCTGGTGTGTCTGAAGACAGCTACAGTGTACTCATATACATAAAATAAATATATAAATCTTTAAAAAAGAAAGAAAGTCCTCTCCTACCCCTGCATCATGTAAGGTACTGCTTACGCTTTCTTGTTGTAGTTGCAGTCCACAGCTAGGCCTGTGATCCATGTGGAGTTTTTGTGAAAAGTGCTAGGTACTGGTGTAATTCATTCTTCTGCATGTGGACATCCAGATCTCCCGGCCCCATGTGCTGAAGATGCTGTCTTTTCTCCAGTTTATATCTTTGGCATTTTTGTCAACTATTAGATAACTCTATTTAAGAATACTTATGTTTGGATCTCCAGTTTTTGTTCCATGGTCTATGTGTCTTTTTTCATTTCAGTACCATAGTGTTTTTATTATGACTCTGTAATGTATCTAAGATCTGGAATTGTAATCCCTCCAGTATCACTCTTTTTCTTGAGGGTTTTTTTTTTGGCTGTCTGTGCTCTTTTTTGTTTCTATATGCTGCATTTTAGGATGGTTTATTTTTATAAAGAATGTTTTTTTGGGTTTCATTGAATCTGTAAATGATTTTTTGGTAGAAAATCAATTCCACAATATTGATTCTACCAAGCTGTGACCATAGTATCTCTAGTGTATTATCTTGCTCTTCAGAAATCTAAAGTTTACAATTTAGAAATTAAAAAAAAAAAAAAAAAAAGGAAAACGAATCTTTCACCTCCTTGGTTTATTCCTAGATAATTTATTTTTTTGATGCTATTGTAAATGGGAGAATGTCTGTTATTTCTTTCTCAGTGTTTGTTGTTGGTTTATATTTTTCATTTTAAAAGTTGACAGATACACTCCCCTAGTAGGGAAGATACCATGATCATGTAGGTGGCTTGCACTGAATATGCTGACTGTACCCTTGCAATTTCCACAAAGGTGGGAAACTTCACAGTATAATTAACTTGTGATAGTGGGGGCACTACATTCCAGTTCTTCCTTGTTAACTAAAAAAAAAGTTGGCAGATTATTGATGTGTTTAAATTTTTCTACTGTGAGCAATGTAAGGAAAAGTTTTTTATTTAAAGATTTATTTACACACACACTGTAGCTGTAGATGGT
Source organism: Mus musculus (assembly GCF_000001635.26). Taxonomy (NCBI): domain Eukaryota; kingdom Metazoa; phylum Chordata; class Mammalia; order Rodentia; family Muridae; genus Mus; species Mus musculus. The sequence goes on from NC_000070.6 coordinate 108,528,795, forward strand.
TATGAGCCATCATGTGATTGCTGGGAATTGAATTCAGGCTCCACTTGCTCTGGTTGGCCCTGCTCTCTCCTCCCAAAGATTTTATTTTATTATTATATCTAAATACACTGTATCTGTCTTCAGATCAAACCAGAAGAGGGCATCAGATCTCACTATGGATGGTTGTGAGCCACCATGTGGTTGCTGAGATTTGAACTCAGGACCTTCGGAAGAGCAGATAGTGCTCTTAACTGCTGAGCCATCTTTCCAGCCCCAGGAAAAGTGTTTTGATACTGATTTCAGAGTGAAGTTGGTTTGTTTGACTAATTGCTAGGAATTTTGAAATCTCGATATACTATTTAAAGTATACTGTATCTTTTTATCTGATTTGTAAAGTTAATTAATGCATATTAAGTGATTTCAAATATGTAATTATTTTTCAGGCTCAACACAACACAAGAATGCTAGCTACTTATGCAGCTATTGATCCTAGAGTACAGTACTTGGGATATACTATGAAAGTGTTTGCAAAGGTACTGATGAAGACGTTAAATTATTTGTCTTGTTATAATACTTGTGATAGGTAAAGTGAAACTTACTGTTATCAGACTTGTGAAAAATATTGTTTTAGTTTTATTATTTAATTTTTTTCTTTTTTTTCCTTTTTTTTTTTTTGTCTCTCTTCTCTTCTAAAATAGGATCTTTCTGTGTTTTTTTGATTTTGGTGATTTCCTGTTTTAATCAAACTCAAGTGTTTCTTGAGTTGTACCTGAGCTTTTACTGTGTAATCATTTAATTTTAATTTATTTATTTGTGTTTTAAAATTTATTTTTGTTATAGGGTCTTAACTATGTAGCTCCAGCTGTCCTGGAACTTGCTGTGTAGTCTACTCAGAGAGATCCTTCTGCCTCTGCCTCTCAAGTGCTAGGATTAAAGGAATATACTACCAAGTCTGACTGCTATCTGTGCTATCCACAGACTCCTAGGATCTTCTTGTCTCTGCTCCTCACTGCTGGTTTACAGGCACATGCAGGCCTTTTGAGTTTTTATGTGGAAGTTGGAGGGGTTGACCTTGGGTCCTCTTGCTTTTTCACAGCAATTGCTCTAATCCATGGATCCATTTCCCAGTCTTTTTTTTAAGTTTTAGTGGATATGTATCACTTTGTTTGCATAGCTCTAGTACTTTTTTCCTAAACTTTACTAATGATCTTATCTTTTCTTGATGTCTTATTATTGTAATTATTCCAATTTTAAAATCCAATTTCCTAGATATTTTACACATTCTTAAAGATAACTTTTGAAATGGAAATATTAGGGCATTTGTTTTGCTTTTGTTATTTTGATACTGCATTACTATTCTTCATATTTTGAATAGTTCATAGTTTGTATTAAACTTAATTTTAAAGAGTTGCTAGGCATGGTAATGTGCCTTTAATCTCAGGGAAGCAGAGGCAGGTGAATCTCTGTTAAGAGATCAGTGTGGTCTAGTGAGTTCCAGATCAGCCATGGCTCTTAGAGAAAGAGTCCTTGTCTTTAAAAAATATTTTAAATAAATTAATATTTATGAATATTTTGCTTGCATGTATGTATGTGCAGCATTTGTCTGCTTGGTATCTTTAGAGGTTAGAAGACAAGTTGTGAGTTTATTGCAACTAGAATTAAGGATGATTGTGAGCCATCAGGTGGGTAGTAGGAATTGAACCTGCAGCCTTCTGAAAGAGCAATCGTTGCTTTTTTTTAAAAAGAATTATTCATTTTATTGTATATGAGTACACTGTACAGATGGTTGTGAACCACCACATGATTGGTGGGAACTGAACTCAGGACCTCTGGAAGAGCAGTCAGTGCTCTTAACCCCTGAGCCATCTCTCCATCTCCTTGTTACACTGATTTCTACATTTAGTTGTAATATATAAAAATGCCTGTTTTCTCACAATTTTGTAATTTGTTACAAAATTTCTGGGTATCTTTCAGTTCAGTGAGTTTTAAAAATAAAGTAACAGAGTAGTCAGTGGTTTGTGGAATGAGTTTAATTTTTATTTGTAATCATTGTATTTTTTAGCGCTGTGACATTGGAGATGCATCTCGGGGAAGTTTATCTTCATATGCTTACATCCTTATGGTGCTGTACTTTCTGCAGCAAAGAAAGCCACCAGTTATCCCAGTTCTACAAGAGGTGAGTGTTTAAGAATATTATAAGCCCAAAGCATAGTGGCTGATGCCTGTAGTCCCAACACTCGGGACTACAAAGAAAGAAGTGTAATCATTAGGCGTTTAATGCCAGCCTGTGTTATGTAGTGTGTTTCAGAACACACTAGGCAACTGAGCAAGAACTTGTCTCACAAAGAACTGTTACAGGTGCTTTTAAATAAATCATGGATTTAAACAGGAGATCTTGCTGAGGTCATGATGGATTTTCTGTCATCGATGTTTTTTTGTTAAAATTAATGCTATAATTAAAATAGTGAACCTTTTGGGAAATTTTACTATTGGAGTGTATTGACTACCATAGTAATTGTTGAGTATCTTCGGTAATATTTTAAAATTTTGAAGTCTTAGAATACTGAAGATAAGCTGGGCAGTGGTGGCACATGACTTTAATCTTACCACCCATGAGGCAGAGGCACGCAGATTTGAGTTTGAAGTCAACCTGGTTTACAGAGTGAGTCTAGGACAACCAGGGCTATACAGAGAGAACCTGTCTCCAAAAACCAAAATAGTGCAGATATGTATAATCAAATTCCTGTAGCTTAGCACAAACTCATACATATAATAATAGGCTCTCACGTGGAAGCATATATGTTTCTTCTCTCTAGAATATATTTCCTCCTCCTGCTTGATAATGACGTTTTATATATTCCTACATATCCTTGACAGTCTTGAAAAGTCTGGTCAAGAATATGCAGGAAGATTTTTCTTATTTTTTCTATAGTCATATTAATTAAACATATACATTGAAAGGAGATTATTATGGTCATAAATTAGTGACTCAGAGTCAGTTTTAGTAGACAGTTCATGCCCTCTTCTCTGAAAGAGGTATAAAACTATTCTTATTCTAATATTTGCTTCTCCCATTTCTGGGAGAGTGGATTTGTTGGCGTTAGAGAAGATCCAGTTCTGTATTTTTAGAAACTTAAGTGTTTAAAGATGGGAGAGATACATCTGGAAAACTACATATTCTTTTTTATTTTTTATTTTATTTTATTTATTTTTTTAAGCAGGGTTTGTTTTCATAGTCCTAGTTGTCCTCAAACTCACAGAGATCTGCCTGCCACCCTCTGCCTCCCTTAGGATTAAAATTGTGTGCTTCTATGCCTGGTTCGAAAACCACATGTTCTGTTCTCAACTAAACTATAATATGGTAACAAAAATACTAAGCCATGTGGTATAAGTACCTGATAGCCATCTTAAATTTTCAAATAGTCTCATGATTGACATGGTTTTAGCAATACCTTTTTCCCATTTTAAACAATCAGTAGTAGGAAAATAAAAATTAAATATTTTTCCTAGGCAAAAATTCTTAACTAAATACTATGTTCGTGCTATTATATATTTATATTTAAAGTCTTTGTGGTACTGTGAATCAAATGTAGTTCCTCATATATACCTAGTAGATGAGCATTATATGGCTGAGACATAGTCCTGAAAAAATTCTTTAGTCTGAATAATTTAAGATCACTGCAAAATTGAGGAATAGGTAGAGATTTTTCATATTTATATCCCTCATCTTGGCAGGCACATAGTCATAGTCCTCCCCCCTTATCAGCTTCACTTGAGTAATACATTTTTCTTAAAGATTTATTTAATTATTTTATGTATATGAGTACACACACTATCACTATCTTTAGACACACCAAAAGAGGGCATAAGATCCCATTACAGATGGTTGTGAGCCACCATGTGGTTGTTGGAAATTGAACTCAGGACCTCTGGAAGAGCAGTCAGTGCCATCTCTCCAGCCTGAGTAATACATTGTTAAAATTGGTTAATTTACAGTGTTATATCGTAGTCATATCAAATCCATAATTTATATTGGGGTTGTATATCATGTAGATTTGAGTAATACATAATTGTATGCTCATCATTATTACACAATACAGTTTTCTTCTGAACTTGTAAGTTTTTGGTTTGTCTTGAGCATCCTTCCTGCCAATTCTTGGTAATCAATGATCTTTTTTATTTTTAGTCTTTTTAGTCCATAATTTTGTCTTTGTGTAGAGTATCAAGTAGTTGAAATCAGTCATAACCACTATCTTTTTTTGTTTGGCTTCTTTCTTTTTCCTCATTGTATGATTTAGCTTCATATTAATGCAGTGAACTAAAACAGCCTATAATAAATGCTATATTTAAGCTTATGATTCTAGGGAGCATATTTTAAGGTCATTTGGCCCTCTTCTTTGTAAGCATATCATGTTTCGTATATGTGGTGGAGGAGGCTACTTGTACTATGAACCAGGAAACAGAAACACTGGGAAACTGAGGTACCTTAGTCCACGTGTAGGACCTGTCCTCAAAAACCTAATAATTTCCCATCATCTTGATGATCAAGTCTTTAACAGATTGTTCCAGTTTCATTTCTGTACTATGATAAAATGTTCTAACCAAAAAGTAGCTTTGGGAGGAAAGGGTTTAGTTCAGTTTTAGCTTCGGTCCATAGTTTCAGGGAAGTCACAGCATCAGGGTGGTCATGCCATATCCACAACATCAGAGGAGCGGGGAGAAATGAATACTTTGATGCTTTCTGGTAACTGTCTGCTAATATAAATTATCTCTACCCTTCCATCATCTAGGGAACAGACTGTCCATAATGGGGTAGGTACTTCTGCGTCAATTACCTATTAAGACAGTCCTCCACAGAAATGTGTACTGGCCAATCCTTGATTTAGGCAATCCTTTATTCATGTTCTCTTTAAGAGATGATTCTATGTTCTGACAGATTGACAGTTAATTATTGAAGGGTTCGAGAGATGGCTCAGCAGTTAAGAGCACAAGCTGTCTTTGTTGAGCACTCAGATTCATTTCCCAGATTCATATGGCAGCTCACAATTGTTTCAATTCCTGTCTGTGGCTGGGCATCTTATAGCCTCTTCTGGCCTTCCTGGACACCAGGCACACAAATGGGACACAGACATTTGCGCAGGCAGTACACCCATACACATAAAATAAATGTTTAAAGTTACTCTCACACACATGCACTTTGAGGGGAGAGCAGACTTAAACATATTCAAATTAAGTAATATGTATTTACATTTTCTTCATGTTTTTTCATTGGTTTATTTCTTTATCTTATGTCAGTTTCTTTATCCAGTTTTGCACTGAAGGACATCTTAATTACTTTTAAGTTTTGACAATTATAGTTAACAAATGATACAACGATCCCCATGAATGAGGTTGGCTTGATGTACTCATATACTCCCAGCAGTTGAGGGGTTGAGGCAGAAAGATTGTAAGTTCAAGGCCAGCTTGGGCTATGGAGCAAGACCTCGTCTCAAAAATCAAAATCAATTAAAAAAAACAAAACACAAGTCTGGGGGATAGTAGTTGTGTTTGTCAAGTGTTTGCATAGCATGCATAAGACCCTGGATTTGATTCCCAGCCCCACATAAAGGAAGCATAGAGGTGCCTGTTATCTTAGCTTCTGGAGATGGAAGTTGAAGATCAGGAAGAGATCAAGGTTATTTTCATCTACATACTAAGTTTGGGGTCAAAGTGAGACCCTATCTGAAACTAACAAAAAGACCCAGTTGCAGGTTTTTATATTGGATGTGTTTTTCCAGTCTTCCAAGCAAATACTATTAAGTAGGATTAGTGAAGCATGTAATTGAATATTTACTTTTTTAAAGTAAAATTTCTGAACTCTTCCAAAGTGGCTGTATCATTTTGTTTTCCAATCAGAAAAGAGGAAAAGTTCTTCTTGTTCCACATCCTTACCAGAATTGGGTGTTATCTGTGTTCTTCACTTTGGCCGTTCTATTAGATGTGTATGTGTGTATGTCTCTGCATGAATGTATACCATGTGGGTATTTGAAACAAAACTTTGGTTCTCTGTGAGAGCAGCTCATGATTTTAAAGACTTAACCATCTCGGTAGCCCTGGTCTTTAGCAAATTTTTTAAAGTGACATGTATCACAAGGAGACGCACAAGTAAACTAGATTTAGATTCAGTTGGTTGGGCAAGCATGAGGTTCAGACAAGGATTGGACAGAAAAATAAAAATTAGTTCCAAGAAGAAGCAGAGAAAGACTTCATGCAGAAGTACCATTCATAGTGCCACTGCTTAGCTCTGCTCTGCCAAAGGAGAACCCTGCATATTTTATTATTCTTATCAATTCTTATTATGGAGGATTTTTTTTGTTATTTTTGTCATTGTGGTTTTTGCTTTGTTTTTTAATTTTATAAAATTTTCTTTGTAGCCCTTGGCTGGCTTAGTACTTAATATATACAACAGACTGGTCTTGAAGTTTTGGTGATCCTTCTAATTTTGCTTCCTGAGTGCTAGGATTTTATAGTCTTGTACTACCATGCCTAACTGTGTTTATATTTGGGGGATATAGTTTGTGTGTGTGTGTGTGTCTGTGTGTGTCTGTGTGTGTCTGTGTGTTGTATTGCTCAGGCTTTTCTTGAACTCCTAAGTTTATTTGATTCTTCTTCAACTTGGAAGTAGTTGTGAGTCACTATGCTTGGTTTTCCTTTCATTTTCATGAATGGGTATTGAGTTTTACTAGATGCTTTTTTGTGAATATGTTGAAAATAGCAGTCTCACTTTTCTCCTTTTTATTAATGTGATTGATGAGTTTGACTTTAGTATGTTGAAAAGTTGGGATATAACTCCCTTGGTCTTGATGTATAATTATTTTGATACATTGATTCATTGCTTTAAAAATGTTACTAGCTATTGATTTAATTTCTTTGACTTATACAGGCCTTTTTTTTCCTTGTTCATTTTGGTAGAATGTACCTTTTAAAAATGGTTTTAGCTGGGTATATATCTCATGCTTGTATTGAAGCACTTTGGGAGGCTGAGGCAGGATCTTCCTGCCTTTGCTTCCCAAGTGCTGGGATTAAAGGCATACAACCACTAAACTTGGGTTGGCTTTTATTTCTTAGTGCCCAGAAGTAACCTTTCCTCATTTCTTGCCAACAGAAACATAGTCTAGGCTCCAGGTTATAGACACTGTGTCTGAGACAACTAAGACACATACTAGCAGGAAAGAAGATGGTCTTGGGCTGTTTTATAGCCATCATTGTATCCATGACCCCAAGACAATGTTGATCAAATCTCTCTATAAGGAGAAAACCCATATCATATCCTGATGGTAACTTTTTAAAAGTTGGATGATTATTATAGAATTGTGTTTGTTTTTTTTAAAGACATGGTTGCCCTATATAATTCTGGAACTAATTATGTAGATCAGGCTGTCCTTGAATTCACAGAGGTCTGCCTGCCTCTACCTCTTAAGTACTGGGATTAAAGTTATGTACCATTATGACTAGCTTTCAGTAAAGACTATTTAGAAATTTCCATAATTTAAATTAGGCTTGCCAAAGCCCATTTTTATCACTTTCTGTATTTTATACTTTTTTCTTTTTTTTTTTTAAGATTTATTTATTGGTTATATGTAAGTACACTGTAGTTGTCTTCAGACACTCCAGAAGAGGGAGTCAGATCTCGTTACTGATGGTTGTGAGCCACCATGTGGTTGCTGGGATTTGAACTCTGGACCTTCGGAAGAGCAGTCGGGTGCTCTTACCCACTGAGCCATCTCGCCAGCCCTTTATACTTTTTTCAGTTGATGGTATACATGAGTGGGCCACAGATTTTTTTTCAGAGTATTTTCTGTGATCTCTCATGGATTAATAATCATTGAGGCAGCATTGGCTAATATATGTGGGTATTTTATTTGGGCTTAGAATTTATTCAAACCCATAATTATGATAGTATGGGCTTTAACCACCTGCCTAACCTTCAGGATTGTGAGTTTCATTATCAGTAAAACTATAATACCACGGGCAGATGTGATACGGGAGAATGATTTCAAGTTTAAGCTACATAGCAAGATTCTGTCTTAACAGACACAACCAAATAATGTAGGAATAGTATTTTTTATTGTTATGTACATCAGAGACCCTGAAGTGGTTTTTAGGTGGGTTCAAGTCTATAATTAGCAAGTGGCTCACAAGACTGGGATATACCAAGCAGCTCTAAACTAACCTAGCTACATACTAACACCTTTCTTCAAAAGTTTTTTTTTTTTTTTTTAAAAAAAAAGCAAGTTGATCATATATTCACCTTTAATCTTAGTCTTCAAAGAGGCAGAGGTAAGGGACCTCTGGGAGTTCCAGGCCAGCCTGGTCTATATGGGGACTCCAGGCCAATCAAGGGTACATAGTGAGACCCTGTCTTAAGCAACCTAATAAATGAAACCCAGAAATTGAATGCCTTTTAAACAATAGATATTAAAATAGGTGTTCATAGTGATGTTTGTTTTAAATATTCTTCCACCATATTTTTGTGATTATTATTACCAAAATTATTATTACTGTTAAGAGAAATATAGGATTCTTTTATTCAACTGAAAATTTCCCATGATCTGTTTTTAAAATATTACTTTCATTTTTTTAAGATTATACTATGATTACATTATTTCCCCCTTCCCTTTCTCCTTCCAAATTCTCCCCTATACCTTCTTTGCTCCCTTTCAGATTCATGGCCTCTTAAAAATATAGAATGCTTCATGAATTTGCTATCCTTCTCGTGCAGAGGCCATGCTAATCTTCCCTGTGTCAATTCAGTTTAAGTATATGTGCTGTTGAAAGAGAACACTCCATTATCTTTTTAACAGACCATAGTTGTTAAAATGATAGGCAATCAATCCAGGCAGTGGTGGTACACGCCTTTAATCCCCGCACTTGGGAGGCAGAGGCAGGTGGATTTTTGAGTTCGAGGCCCACCTGGTCTACAAAAGTGAGTTCCAAGACAGCCAGGGCTATACAGAGAAACCCTGTCTCAAAAAAACCAAAATAGGCAATCAGTGTACCCAGTATGAGTTGGGACAGTGTGGAGACTGATACTGTTAGACTGATGATGTGTATGATTTTGCTTCTAGGCCTTTTTGGTTGTCATATGGGTTTGTGTTTTCTGATATTATTTAAGTATTGGATACAGATCAAATTTTTTTTACTGTTAATGATTTATTTAATAACATTAATTATCTCTGGCTTCATTTGCAATTAAATTTAACTTTAAATAGCTAGTTATTCAGGTTTAGTTAAGGTTTTGTTTTATGGTACTGCGGATTGATCCCTGGGCCCTTTTCATGCTAAGCAAATGCTATACCAATGATCAGTATTCTCACGGTCCCTTATAATGTTAAATATTTTATAAATTTATAATTTTTATGTTATATTACAGATTATATTTTATGTCAACCTTGCTAAATTGCTCAGACTGGCCTGTCATTACTATGCCGCTGTCTTTAGAGTAGTTGGGGTTTCAGGTATAGCACCACACCACACCATGATTTGGCTTTTGGAGTGTTGTTTTGCTTTTGTAGTTCTGGGGATTGAACCTTTAGGCTAGGGCTCTCCCACCAAACTGAGTTCCTAACCCATGGAGGGTTTTTTGTTGTTGATCAATAATACATTCAGGTCAAAAGGAACTTTCTTAAGCAGAGTTTTTTTTTCTGTTCCAGCAAATCGTAAGTCCAAGAACATTCTTTACATAAAAATTAACAGTAAAAGAGATTTAGGAGTGTTGTTCTTAGTTGATTACATGAAAATTTATCCTTTCTTAAACTATATCAACTGGAAAATTAAATTTAATCAAAGAACCTTGAGGACATTATACCAAATGAGGTAAGCCAGTTAATAAAGAGACCATAGTATTTGATTCTAATTAGGCTCTTAGAATAATCAAATTCATAGATACGTGAAGTAGAGTGGTGGATGGTGGTTGCCACCACTGGGGAAGGGATGCATGGAAAAATAACAGTTTAACACACATGCTTGTAGTTTTACAAGAAAACAAAAAAAAAAAAAAATACTAAATGACTGGTGATGGTAGCTCAGCACTTAATACCAATGAACCAAATATTTATGATAGTAAATTTTGCTTTAACACAACTAAAAAAAAGTATAATTTTGGTATATGGGTAGATCATAACTATTATAACAAAGTAGACATGGGAATTTTCAAGTTTCTTATACAAATATGATTTTGGGTTTTTGTTTATTTTTTGTTTTGGGTACTAGGAATTGAAATTGGGTCTCCTACATGTTAAGCAGGCAGCACCAACCACACTACTCCATCCCTAGCCTTAACATCTAAATCTCATATGATAACATTTTTACTTTAGCCTCTTCCAACTTTCACTTTTTTGAGAGCATAAACTCAGGCCTTGTACATGTTAGGCAAATACTCGATCACTGCTTTTCAATTCCAGTTCTAGAGTCACTGTCTTATCTGCATCCTGTTTCACAGTCAGTAGGATTACAGGAGCATATAGCATCATGCCCAGCTTTTTATGTGGGTTCTGTGAGCCCAGTGCTTCACCGACTGAGCCATCTCTCCAAGTCTTTGCTGTTTTTGTCTTAGAAAAAAACATAATGTGCACTGAACAATTTTAGGTGATTGTATTTGTTTAAATTATATATAAGTGTTCCCAAGATACTTAATTAGTTTAATGTTTGCAAATTTTATCTTTAACATACAGAATGGGGGCTGTGGAAATAACACCTAAGAGGTAATAGGTTTCTCTTTAAGTTGTAAAAAAATTATAAAACTGATTATGGTAAAAGTCACACATTTTTACATATGCCAAAACCCACTGAACCATAAAAATTTAAGTGTGAAATTTACGGCCTGTGAATAAAATATCAAGGAAGTTATCTTATGTAGTTGAAGTAGTAAAAACCATGAAAGCTATGATGTCTCAGCACTTGACAGGTCTTTATTTCATTTTAATAAAGTTTTATTCCCCAATTGTGAAAAAAAAAAAAAAAAAAACAACCCATACAGAATGTATTCAGTCAACAATCTGTTTATGGTAAGCTTTGGTTTAGTGGGGTTTTGTGTTTCATGTTTAGGCTGTAGCTCTCTTAACCACAAGAAACTTAAACCCGAAAACGAAATTTGAGATGCCAGACATACAGGAGTGTAAACCACTTGCCCTTTGGTAAGGGCTCCATGGATATCAAGTGATTTGAAACACTGTTGGGTTTTATTTTATGTATGTTTGGAGAGGTAAAGACAGGAAAAGAAAAGCTGTCTTTTCTGTTTAAAACAGTTTTGTCCTGGGCTGGAGACAGGGGTGGTAGCATATGCCTTTAGTTCTAGCACGGTAGGGCAGAGGCAGGTGGATATATAAGTTCAAGTTCAGCCTGGTCTACATAGTGAGTTCTAGGTCATTGAGAGCTATACGGGCAGATTCTGTCTTTAAAAACCATAATATATATGAAAATAAATAAAAACTAATAAATATTAAAATTAATAAGATACTTCTGTTTTTTATTTGCTTCACATTTGAGTTTTCAAGAAGGCTACATTTTAGGGAATCCATCATGATGGCTCAGCAGGTGAAGGCCCTTGTCCCCAAACCTGATGACTTGAAAAAACAAGTTATCTTTGGGACTTAAAAAAAGGTAGAAGAAGAGAACTGACTCCTAGGAGCAAGCTGTCTTCTGACCACATGTATGATGTGTCATGGCACATGCTCTTGAGTGGTGTGCACATCTATGTAGAATAAGTAAATGTAATCTTTTTAAAGTAAATTTTTAGGGTGTGGAGATATGGCTCAGTGGTTAAGAGCTCTGGTTGCTCTTCCAGAAGCCCTGGGTTCAATTTCCAGCAAAAACATGAAACCTAACAACCATCTCTAACTTGAGTTCCAGGGGATCAGACACCCTTTTGGTACCCACAGATACTGAGTACACGTGTGGTGCAGATAGATGCAAGCAACACATATGCAGACACACAAAATAAAAATGAATACATCTCTTTTTAAAAATAAATTTGGTGACTCTAGAGATGACTTAAGCAATTAAGACTGCTTACTGCTCTTGCAGAGAACCCAAATTCAGTTCCCAGCATCCTTCTGCACTCACCTGCACATACGCATATCCACATTAGTAAATATAAAACAAGTACTTTTTCAGAAAGTCAGTTTATAAACTGCTTGTGTAAACCTTTATTTTTACTGGGTTAACTTTATGGGGGCCTATGGGGATAATTATTTTGACCAGAATCTATGTATAGGCCTGAGACTAAAACTTAGTTTTGCTGACTGTGAAGCAATACTGTATACCTTTCTACTTTAGTTCATTTTTATTAATCCTCTTTCAGAAAAGCAAGTCACAAGGGCTGGGTGTACAGCTTAGTTGGTAGCATGCTTGTCTAGCTTGCATAGGGTTTGATCCCTAATATTATAAACTAGCCATTGTGTTATATGCCTATAATCTTATTACTCAGAAGCTAGAAGCAAGATCAGAAATTCAGTGTTACACTTGGCTTCATAACAAACTTGAGGCCAGCTTAGGCTACTTAATGAGACCATAAAAAGGAAAGCAGATCATAAAATTACAATTTTGTCAATTGTATCTAAAATAACTGCTTTATGTTGGATGCTTTTTTTCTCATAAGATAGTATTTCTTAGTCAGACATAGTGACATATGTCTATTATCCAATGCTCTGGAGTCTAAGGCAGGAGGATTTCAAGTTTCAGGCCACAATATGCCACTTAATGAGAAGGATTCATAATTTGTTATAAACCTTTCAGGGAAAGGTACTTAATTTTCCATTAAACATACCTGATATTTAAGCACTTACATTTTAGCCTTATATTAGTAAGTGATTAAAGGTACTAAGGAACAGTGATACAGTTTTCTTTGGGTATAGAATCAATATTATTTTTTGTATGCCTACATTTATAATCCCTTAATGAAACTTTTTTTTTTAACTTTTATTTTACTTAATCTTGGGCTGTAGTTATCCATACATATGGATACAAATACATTTTGATACGCCAACAAGCCATAAGTAATAATAAATGTGTATGGAGAATCTCAGCTTGGGTTAGGTATTTCATTAATCACTTACTTGGCATCAAGCTATAACATTCTAATGTTTTTCCTTGGGAAGTAATTCATTAATGTTTTTTGTAGATAAATCCTAAAATGATCCGGTCTTGTAGGTTATTAGGTTGGATAACTTAAAATCTAATAATAATACTTTTTATGCAGATCTTTGATGGGAAGCAGATTCCGCAGAGAATGGTTGATGGATGGAATGCCTTTTTCTTTGATAAAACAGAAGAGCTGGTAATTTTTGTATAATTATTACATTATAGTATACTGGATGGCATTAGGATATGCATACTTTAATAATTTTACTTGTTTTTATTCTTTATATTTTTAATAATATGTAACCTTTCTCTTCTTTTTCCTTATCCTCCTCTTCCCATATTTCTCTTTTCCTTCCCATTTTGTTAACTGAAGAAAAAGCGTTTACCTTCACTTGGGAAGAACACGGAATCACTGGGAGAGCTTTGGTTAGGACTGCTTCGCTTCTATACAGAAGAGTTTGATTTTAAGGAGTATGTAATCAGTATTCGGCAGAAGAAGCTGCTGACCACTTTTGAAAAGCAGTGGACTTCTAAATGCATTGCAATTGAAGGTGACTGTTTACATTACTTTCAATTCAAGAACACAAAAATTTAGCAGGGAAAGCTGATCTAAAAAGAGTCAACCTCTTGTTTTCAATCACTTAATTTTAAGAGGATAATTCACTCACTTGGATAGTTTGCGAGTATATAGCACTAGACTCCTGTTTGGCACACTCTACTTTATGGCATAATATTTATAAATATTAATTTATGAATATTTCTTTTCTAGATCCTTTTGACTTGAATCATAACCTTGGTGCTGGTGTTTCTAGAAAAAGTAAGTTTTAAAAGTAGAGAATATGTGCATTCAAATTTCTGATAAGTAGTGTCTAAATCTTTTGTTATATTCTTTCTTCAACAGTGACTAATTTTATTATGAAGGCGTTTATCAATGGAAGGAAACTTTTTGGTACCCCCTTTTATCCACTCATTGGCAGAGAAGCTGTAAGTTTATATTTGAGAATTTTATTTTCTTTCTTTTTCTTGTAGAACTTCATTGACATTTCGGGTTTTTACAGATGGCAGAGTGCAAGGGAGCAAAACCTCTGATGCAGATTTTCCCATTCTGCAATTCACAGAAAGGAGAAATCTGAAGTATCAACTTACCACGAATCCTGCTTAAAATCTGCTGTGGTCGCAGTGTACTGGATTAGACAGCAGAGACAGATTTCCTTTTTCTGACTCCACTTGCTGTTTTCACACACTGCTGTTTGGTCTCACTCAGCTTTTGCTTGCTTTCCATTGCTTAGGAGACCAGAGGAGTTTTCAGTTTTAGAGGAAGAGACTTTGAACAGAAAAAAAAAAAAAAAAAAAACTTGAGAAAACCCATTTATTTGTCTTTACATAAGAATGTCCCTAGAAACTTGATCAATCCAGTCTTAGAACTCTTCTTTTTGATGGTAGGGTAAGAAAAGCAAAACACTTTTCCTCTTGGACATCCCCTTAATAGTAAATAATAATTACATTGGCAATAATTAAATAGGAGATTTCAAAACTCAAAAGTTTTGAAACACAAAATGATGTAGAAAAAAACATAGTAGTTTCATTAATCCATTAACATAGCAGAACAATATTTAGTGACATCTTACCTGGAATTACGGTAATTTTGACTATGTGCATATTCAATAGGAGATACTATATGAGTCCTTAGTTAACTTAAATGTAATAATTTCACCTTATTAATAAAAGTTTTCTAATTTTTTATAATTCAGTGCATTGCAACTAGTTATACAGATAGAAAAATCTCTAGTTTTGTCTTTTATTTAGCATGTAAACTAAATGTTATTTTGATACTTATAAAGAGGAGTCTAATGTGGGCAAAACACCTATAAGCATGAAAGAAAAGGAAGTCTAAAAAGGAGTCTATGAGCTTGTTAATCCTTTTAAAATCTTTTTATTCTCTTTTAATTTTTAGTATATGGTATTTCATAACTTACTGTAATTTATTTTCTTTGGGTCTTTGTCTTTATTATGTCAGTATTATAACTTAACAGGAACTAATTATTCACTTTCATGCTTACACTTAACATCCTTCTTACGAATAAATATGTTGTATACTTGTAAGATTGCCCAGAAAGATAAATATGCTGCATTTGGTGGCTCACCGGTTTAATTTCAGCCCTTGGGAAGTGGAGGCAGGGGGATCAAGGTCAGCTGGTGAACGTGAGGCCAGCATAGGCTTTATCATGAGACCCTATCTCAGAGCCTCCCCCCCTTTATATTTTCTAGTCTTATCTTCTCATTCTCACTTTATTTTTTTTCTACCATTTGGTTCTCTAATATATAGTAATATACTTTCTCCTTATCCATCTTATGTCTCCATTTTCTTTTCCCATTTGAACTTGTCTCCTTTTTGTTTCATACTTTTCCTTACTATATAGTGCCGACTATCCTGTGGTATTCATATATGTTCAACCTTATACTAACTCCAGGAATCATTTGTCTGTGTGTTTGAATAACACTAATGGGAAAAGAGTCATAAACCTAGACAATTTCTAAAGTTTAGTAGAATTATAAATTAATACTTGCCACCCTCAGCTGGACTTTCAGTAAAATTTGATAGTCTTATTATATCTTTAGTTACTTGTAATCTCTCATCCTATAAAACTTATTTTAAAGGGTTGGAGACATGATGCAATAGATATTAATAGCTCCTGTAGACTTCAGTTCCCAGTACCCACATCAGCTCACGACTGTCTGTAACTACAGTTCTAGGGCTCTGGCCTCCATGGGCACCAGGCAGCATACATATGGTGTGCACACATCACACATACATACAGATACTCACATAAATAATTAAGTTTTTTGAAAATGTTTTATGTTTTGTTTTAATCAAATTTCACTAAGTTAGAGGATAAAGGGAGGGAGCCCCCATCCCACTCTGCCTCTTTTCAACCTACTCTGGCACATCAAGCCTCACCAGGACTAAGTGCATCCTCCTCCCCCACTGAGGCCAAACAAGGTCGCCCAGCTGGGAGAAAGGGATCCAAAGGCAGGCAACAGGTTCCAGGTCAGAGACACACCACGCAGATTGTTGGTGACCCACTTTATTTAGTTTTCCTTTTTTTCCTTCTTGTTAGAGATGGATTACAGATATTTGCCATGGATTTTGATTTAAAACACTATCTTTGTAACCTCAAGTAAATTACTTTCTCTACACACACACTCATAAAATTACATTCCTCTTAATCAGTAAATTACATAGTTTGACTTTCTTAAATATATAAATTTTTGCAAATATTTTTGCTCTTTCATTACGCAGATTCTTGAATTACATTTCATGTTTGTCTATCACCTAAATGTCTTAAAGTAATTATTTTCATAATATTTCAAATCTCAAAACTAGGTCACTAATGGTGAGGTAATAAAACATGAATTGAAGATCATTTAGGAGTAGAATGGCCACTACCAGATGATTAATTAGTCATGATAGATAAAGAATAACAGTCTGGATGATGCCTGTTTCTGCCTTAAGCAACTGGAAAAATGATAAAGGAAAATTTTTTGCTGTTTTTATTTGTTTATTGTTCAGTGTTTTGTAGAAAATAGAATTATAATTATACATAGTGGTACATACCTGTAGTCCATGGATGTCAGTCTTACAGGGCCTCTGTCATTTAGTTTCTTAAGTCTGCCTGAGTTTATTTCTGTGTCCATTCTAAGCATGTTTGCTGTAATACTTTAATACTTGGGCTTCTTTATTCATTTTCTAGACTCTCTCTCTGCCATTTGGCTGCCTGCTTGCATGTTACTATACTAGCTTAAACATTCTTGTTGAGGTATAATTCTTTTTTTTTTGATAATTTTTTTTATTAGGTATTTATTTCATTTACATTTCCAATGCTATCCCAAAAGTCCCCCACCCGCTCCCAAGAGGTGTAATTCTGATAAAGTATAATTCAGAGCTTTTCACTAGGCTGAATATTTGGCAACTATATCAACAAAATGTATATTACTTTTATTTCTGAGTTCTTTTTTTTAAAGATATATTTTGCACTTGAATTATTTGGTTGCATGCTGATTGCTGTCTGGGTTTGTACACTTGAGTATCTGTCCTTGGAATACAGAAGTGTTAATCCACTTGTAGCTGGAGATACAGACAGCTGTGAGCTGCTTCACGTAGGTTCTTGAGATTGAAATTTGGTCTCCTGTAAGAGCCGTAATTGCTCTTAATTTAGGGTCATCTCTCTAGTTGTTCCTCCCCTACCTCATTCACATACACATTCTTCTTCCTCTTCCTCCTTCTTTTCTTCTTCTTCTTCCTCCTCCTCCTCTTCTTTAAGAAGAGGAAGCAGAGGGTCATTATGGAAAGTAAGAAAGAACTCCCGATCATAGGACAGGCTCCAAGAGAGTTCCTCTTTCTTATTCTTAATCCATTAGTCTTCTTTTAGAGTTTATTCTTTTTGTTCAGTTAGAATCATGCAATATGTGATCTTTTTGGTCCTGGTTTCTTTTACTAAACATAATTTTATATTTCCTACATGTAGTAGCATGTGTCAATACTTTATTTCTTCTTAAGGCTGAATAGTGTTCCACTATATAAATATACTATATTAATCATCCATTTGTTAGTTGTTTAATTGGGTTGCTTTTGTGCTGTAGCTGTTATGAGCAGTGTTTTTATGAATATATGGGTAATTTTTTCATGACTATGTTTTCATTAAACTACTCCAAGAAGTAGAATTCCTGGCTTCATTGATTATTCATATGCTTGTGTGTTTAACTTAGCTTTGCTATTTTACAGTCATAACCAGAAATATATATGGTTTTCAGTTTTTCTACACTGACCATTGTTTTATATTCAATTATTTTTATTACCAACTTATTTTGGTATCTCTTACTTTTATTCTATGTTTCCCAATGTTTTATCAGCAACAAATTTGCTTTCCTGGCTTCCAGGAGTATAGCTATTCTTAGGATAGACTAGTGTTCCTGAAAAACCGAGCATTGACAAGGTTCAGCAAGGGCTAGGAAAAAAGAGAAATCAACTTAGTATGGAGACTTGAAAAATGTTTTCTAGACTTCTCAGGTACATTCCACAATATACATATATATATACACACACACATATGTATATATATATATCTATGTACACACACACACACACACACACACACACACACACACACACACACATATGGTAAGTATTACATATTCTTTAAAGGCTATTTGCAGAGGTAAAGAGATGGCCCTGTCATTAAGAGCACTTCATAATTCAGTTCCTAGCACCCACATGGACAGCTTACAACCACTTGTTATTCCAGCTTCAGCAGACTTGATGCCCCCCTCTTGCCTCCTGGGCTCCTGCATGTACATGGTCCATGTAACCTCATGGACAGATACCCATACACATGTTTTTTTATTTTTTTAATTGCAAATCTAATTAAGCAAGATGATTTCTTTATATAAAGTCATTTGGAAAGGAGAACAATTCCTTTGGTTTTTATGGGTTGGGGTGGTGGCCGGGGATTTTTGTTTTTGTTTTTGAACCAGGGTTTTTCTGTGTAACAGAGCTCTGAATCGGCTGGACTAGAAATTCTTTGTAGGAGTAGCATTGTTTAACAGAAAGCATGAGCTTTGTAATCATTAAAGAGAAAACTTTAAATATTTCATATGAAACCTAGCCAATTTCATTACCATGTGCAAATGATTTAAATCTCTGAGGTGCAGTTTCTTTTTTCATAAATTGTAGTTGAAAATAACATTTAATTTATTGAGGTTCCACTTCTCTGTAGCCTCTTTGCATTGTACTCTATAATGTGGTGGATACAAAGTATTAGTTCTGTTACCACCTATGACTTTATAATAATTCTAATTTTTTAAATCAATTAATTATTTTTGTTTTAAGCCAAGGTTTCTCTTTGTATGTCTGGCTTTCCTAGAACTTGCTCTGTTGACCAGGCTGGCCTCAAACTTAAGAGATCTACCTGCCTCTGTCTTCCAAGTAATAGGTAAAGATGTGTGCCACCACCACCACCTGGCATAATTCTAAATTTTATTTATTTTGTCCAAAATTTCAATTACAGTGAAATATTTGCTAATGTTGGGACTTTTTTTCATATCGATCTTTGTATTTTGGACATTTTACATTTTTTTAATAATAAAATTGTATTATTTCTATAGGAGTACTTCTTTGATTCAAGAGTACTAACAGATGGAGAGTTGGCTCCTAATGATCGTTGTTGCCGTGTGTGTGGAAAAATAGGTCACTACATGAAAGACTGTCCCAAAAGGAAAAGGTTGGTAAATCATTTTCTATTAACATTATAGGGAAAGTATATGTGAGACTAACTTGTATTTATAATTTTATTCAGAAGTGTCTTAAGTACGAAAGTTTAATTTTTTTAAGTTCAAGGTTTTTAATTGGCTTTTAAGTAAATAAATGTTCATCTGAGAGGAATTTTTGTTAATGGTACTCTTATATCATTTGCTTATTCACTCAGTTTTTTTTAAATAGAAATGTTTATTGAAACATGCTATGTGTTTGGAACTGCTATGAGCAAGAAGAAAAGGACTTCCTAGTTAATGCAAGTTCATACAGTAAACTGAATCCTAGAGCTACATGTTGGGCTGTATCTGTATATGATTTGAATTGAGAAACACATGTCCTTTATACCACCTCAAGATATATCTGCTGGTCTGGACATGGTGGCACACACCTTTAATCCCAGCACTTGGGAGGCAGAGGCAGGGAAATCTGTGAATTACAGACCTATGTAATAGAAAGATCCTGTCTCAGAACAGCAGCAGCAACAACAAATCTAGAACAAAAAAAAACCAATAATAACAGAAGAGAAGATATGTATGTGACTCATGCATTTGGAAGTTATTAAACAGAAAAGCCCTGTCTTCTGTCTTAGGCAAGGTGCTTATTTTCTCTAAACCACTGTCTTTACAGTAGCAATAAGTAGCAATCTCTAAGGATCTTAGAAGTTTAAAACTGGAGATTAAACTTTTTTCAAGTGGCTGAGGACTGTGGAAACCCCTTTAATCCCAGTACTTGAAAGGTGGAGGCAGGAAGATCTTTGACTTGGAGGCTGGTGGATTCTACATAGCAAGCTGTATAGTGAGAGCGTTTCTCAAAAATTAAATAAATAAACAAACAAATAATGTCATAAAACGACTATGATACTTAATTTTTGTTATATGATTTAGGTATGCTATAAGTAGAAGTAGCTTTCTTTAAAAAATAACAGCATAGAGTTGTGTATGTTAGTCCGTTTTTCATTATATATGGTTTAGTTTTTGTGAATCATCAATTTGTAAGTTCCTGGCTCCACATTATTGGTATCAGCAGTTTACTGTTTAGACTAAAGAAGAAAGACAGTGAAGAAGAGAAGGAAGGGAACGAAGAAGAAAAAGACTCCCGTGACCTTCTTGACTCCCGAGACCTTAGGTGTTTCATATGTGGAGATGCTGGACATGTTCGCCGCGAATGCCCAGAGGTCAAGATGGCCCGCCAGAGGAATAGTAGTGTGGCAGGTAAGAAAAGATAAAAACAATAGTTGCAAATGTTAATTTCCTTGTTGTTAGGGATCAAACCAAGGCCGTTGTACACACTAAACACATGGTTTACTACTGAGCTACAGCCCCACTACTAGTATACTTCATTTTGGGGACACTTTTGCTATATAATGCAGGCTGACCTCAAATTTGTGGTCTTCCTGCATTAGCTTCCCTGGAATTACAGATATATAATATCTGGCTTTAGGTATTAATTTTAAAGTGATCTGGGCTAGGGATTTAGTTCAATAAGAGTACAAATCTTCCATGTACAAGGCTCTCCAATGATGCTCTACAGTTTCAAATTTAAAAAAATTTCAGAAAAAAGAAAAAAACAATTTACATGAGAAATTGGACAGTATCTTTTAAGCCCACTATCCCTGAGAGAGAAATACGCAGCTGGCATAGGACATATAACAAAACTGTGTGTCCAGGTGGTTCAGAGCCTGGAGAGATGGCTCAGCTGTTCATTGCTACTCTGCGAGGGCACCTGATCAGTTCCATCATCTTAGATAGGGAATGGACAGCTGCCTACAACTTGAGCTGCAGGAGATCTAGTGTTGCCTCTTGCCTTCATGCATTTGGTGCATAAGCATACATGTGGGCAAAACATTAATACACATGAAATAGATTATAATAAAAATTTAAAAACAAAAACCAAGGGGAAAAGGATACAGGTCAATGGTAGAGTCCATATGCAATGCCTGGCTTTGATCTCAGCATGTGGCTGGGCTAGGGAGCAGTGGTACATATCTTTCTCTAAAATAATCATCGTGCAAAAGTTTGCTTCAGTCTGCTCTTCTGAGAAATCTATATCTATTGCTTATGTGTGTACTACTGTACTTTCTGTAATCAATGCCAGCCTTATTTAAAAAAGTATAGCTGGATAAAATTTATAGACAATTAATTGCTAAGACACTGGAATTTAGGCTTTGTAGCTCAGTGTAGAGGACTTGCCTTACATAGGAAATCCTGTGTTCAACCCATAGTACCACAAAAATTAATGCCATTAAAATCAATATTCTCTAATTTTGATTTCTGTTTATTTATTGCTGTTACTTTCCTGCGCAGTTTGTTTGTTTGTTTGCTTGATATAGTCTCATACTCTACCCAGTGCTGGCATGGAGCTCATTGGGCAGGGCAGGGCAGGCCAGGGCTTGAATTCACAGAAATCTTTGCCTTAGTGCTTCACACATTGAGATAGTAGATGTAAAACAATGTGCCTGCCTGCTTTTTCTGTATCTTGATTTTTTCTTTTTCTGTGATGTCTTTTCTCAGCAGCCCAGCTGGTCCGTAACCTTGTAAATGCTCAGCAGGTGGCTGGTTCAGCGCAGCAACAGAGTGACCAGTCCATAAGGACCAGACAGTCTTCAGAATGTGTAAGTACTCTGCCTATGAATGAGTTTGACAGGAAGAGAACACAATTGTCTTTTCCTCTTGCTATAATAAAATATGCCATCAAAATCAACTTAAGGGAGAAAGAATTTATATTAGTTCCCTGTTTGTCAAGGCAGCAGGAGCTTGAAGCAGCTGTCACATCACATCCAAAGAAAGGAACTAGAAAGGGATGAATGCACACTCACCATCCTCCTCACATTTTATACAGTCTAGAGTCCTGGCCAAGAAAAGGATACCAATTCAGTAGGCTTGCCGAGAAAGAGACCCGTCTCCCCCAGAGTCTTAGACTCTGCCAAGATGACAGTTGTCTTAGGGTTTTATTGCTGTCAAAAGACACCATGATCATGGCATGTGGGCAGACATTGTGCTGGAGAAGGTATTGAGAGTTCTACATCTTGATCTGCAGGCAGCAGAAGGAAACTGCCATGTTAGGCTTAGCTTGAACATATGAGACCTCAGAGACCATCCCACAGAGACCACTCCACAGAGACATTCTTTCTCCAACAAGGCCTTTCTCCTAATAATGCCACTCCCTATGGGCCAAGCATTCACACACATGAGTTTATGGGGGATTCCTATTTAGCCTACCACAACAGTTAACACCAACCATCACACCTGATGTGTAATATTGAAGATCACATGAAAATTTGCAGAGTTGTCCTTGCTACGCCCATAAAATAACATTTGTGTTCCTATTAATATTCATGTTATAGCTGCTTAATTTACATGGGCCTGCTTTCTCATTTTTTATAATAACTAATATATAGGATTAGGTATTAACTTTGCATAGTAGTAAAGTATCACTGTTATTAAAATAATGTTGAAATGTTCTTTTTCACATTTCATATTCTTCATTTGTTGCTGAACCTAGTTTGCTAGGATAAATTCAGTTTTATTTTCCTCTTTTAGAGACTACTAATGACTAAATGTAGGAAAGGAAACTAGTTTTTTATGTATAGTGTTTAAAAAGGTAAAATTACACCACTGTGATATGTTTTGTTGAGTTTTACTAAAAGAGGGGTTGGGAACTGGGGATAGTGATAGAGATGCCTGGAAGATCAACATCTTGAGTTATAAGCCAACCTGATCCAGGTACCAAGACCCTGTCTCAGAAAGGGGGATTAATATATCTACTAAAGTGTAAGACTATTCATTTATTGCAATACTCAGTGTATGCGCTTTAGTTAGTAGCATTATTTTTTCAGAACATTTCTTTGAATTTGAATTTTTCTACTGTTTTCAGATTTCTTTGTACGTATAGGGTGTTATTCAAGATTGTCTTTGGAACAGAATTGATAGAATGAATATGAGTTTGTGTGTATGTGTGTGTGTGTGTTAAGAGTGGCTTACAGCCTGTGGTCTGCTTAATCCAGTAATGGCTTTCTCCTGACAGAAAGGCCAAGGATCTGGTAGTTGTTGAGTGCTTGGGACTAGATGTCTCAGCAGCCTCACTCTGGTGTTAGAGCTCCAAGAAGGTCCTATAGAGCAGCCAGTTTTCAATTCATGTTGGAATTTCAAAGATGTAGATTCCAGCTAGCACCATAAAAGAAATGGTCCAGTATAGATAGTTAGATTGAGGGCAAGCAAAAAAAAAAAAAAAAAAAAAATCCCTCGCATGTGTACCTATCTGCTTGGGTTTTAGTTACTTTCTAATGTAGTCAAGTTGACAACCAAAGTTAAGTTAGCTATAACATAGCTATTGTTGTTGTTTGTAATAATGTTGTGAAGCCATGGCCTTTAGGGTAGTAGCTTCATAGTCCTTTACTTGCCTGTAGCTTAACTTCTTTCTCCCTTTCTCTCTCTTTTTCTTTCTCCCTCCAATCTCATGCCCTGGCTGTCCTAGAGCTTACAGTGTAGACTGGGTTGGCCTAGAGCTCCACCTCTTCCTCCTCAGTGCTGAGATTGAAAATGTATGCCACCATGCCCAGATTAGCAAATAACTTTTGTGTATATTCTTTTTTTTCTTTCTTTTTGGTTTTTCGAGACAGGGTTTCTCTGTAGCCCTGGCTGTCCTGGAACTCACTTTGTAGACCAGGATGGCCTTGAACTCAGAAATCCACCTGCCTCTGCCTTCCAAGTGCTGGGATTAAAGGTGCGTGCCACCTTGCCCAGCTTTGTGTACATTCTTATTCCCCTCACATGTGGATATCTATTGAATGAGAATAAAACTTGCAAAAGAGCAGAATACTAAATGAGAAATCAGACTCTATCACACCCTTTTCATTAGTTCCATCAATGTTTTCTTTAAAAAGTTTTTCATTATTACTAATCAGAAAAATTATAAATTGCAAGTTGATTATATTTCTGGTATGGTTTAAATTTTCAGTGGTTTTGTACTGCTTTTGTGTAGGTTGCATAAATGATATGATATATAAAACACAGGAGCTCTCATTTCCTTGTTTCTGTTTTTGTTAGCTTTTTTTTATAATGGAGAGAAGAACTGGGTGGCCTTGAATCCTGAAGCTGGCAGGCATACCTACTGATCATTGTATAATTTGTTTTCATGACTTACTTTCTATTTTATGTGTATTGGTGTTTTGCCTGCATGTATATCTGTGTAAGGATATCAGAATCCTTGGAACTAGAGTTACTGACAATTGTGAGCTGTCATGTGGTTGCTGGGAATTGATCCTCTGGAAGAGCAGCCAGTGCTCCTAAGCAGCCGTGCCATCTCTCCAGCTCTTTGTTTCTTATTTGAGACAGAGTTTCTCTGGGTAGCCCTGATCTGTAGATCAGATTGGCATCCAACTCACCAAGATCCACCTGCCTGCCTCCTGGCATTATTTCTGTTTAGTTTTTTAAGCTTCAGGTAGGTTATTCCCTTAGCTGTGTAGTCACTATTTAACTTCTCTTAGATTTCAGTTACCTTAAACAGTTAAGTGTTTCCATGCCCATTTTCTTAGTTAGGGTTTTACAGCTGTGAAGAGACACTTTGACTACGGCCACTCTTACAAAGGAAACATTTAATTAGAACTGGCTTATATTTTCACAGGGTCAGTTCATTATCAGCCTGGCAGGAAGCATGGCAGCATCCAGACAGGCAGACATAGTCTGCAGAGCACAAGCATAGAAACCCTCAAAGCCTATCTACACAGTGATAAACTTTCTCTGAAAAGGCCCCATGTATGCCAATAAGGTTGCACCTAATAGTGCCACTCTCTTTGGGCAGGCATCAAAACAAATGAATCTATGGGACCAAACCTCTTCAAAACCACACTCATAAATCTTCAGGCATGATATTTCTGCTGTTAAATATTCTTTCCTTTTCTATATCTTCTTATTTTTACCAGATTTGCTTCTGTTTGCTTTTTAATCTCAGTTTAAAAGTTATTTAATCCTTGATCTCTACATTTCTTCAAAAGTTGAAGTTAGGTGTTTCTGTTTATCATTGTATACTATAAATGCCACTTTTTGTGTAGAGAGGATTAGTCTCAATAAGTAGCCCAGTTGTACAGCTTTTATCTTCCTGCCTGCTCAGACAACAGACATAATACACTACTGTGCGTGCCTGTCTAATTATACAGTCTTTATCATAGTAAGAATTGTTATACTTATTTATAATTACTTGTGTAATTTTTTTCTGCTCCCTGATTTCTGTGTGCAGTAAACTTTTAAACTTCATGAAGGCATAGATGCATTTTCAGTACCTAGTAATAATGCCTAGTATACACTATACTATACACTATACTATACACTATACTATACAGTATACTATACACTATACTATACACTATACTATACAGTATACTATACACTATACTATACACTATACACTATACTATACAGTATACTATACACTATACTATACATACACTATACTATACAGTATACTATACAGTATACTATACACTATACTATACACTATACTATACACTATACTATACAGTATACTATACATACACTATACTATACACTATACTATACAGTATACTATACAGTATACTATACAGTATACTATACACTATACTATACAGTATACTATACACTATACTATACACTATACTATACACTATACTATACAGTATACTATACACTATACTATACAGTGTACTATACATACACTATACTATACAGTATACTATACAGTATACTATACACTATACTATACACTATACTATACAGTATACTATACACTATACTATACAGTATACTATACACTATACTATACACTATACTATACAGTATACTATACACTATACTATACTATACAGTATACTATACACTATACTATAACTATACACAGCTGCTGAGGGGCTGAATGGAAGTGGCTGTGAGTGATGCATGTGTTAGTTTCTAGTTTACAAAGGAGATATGTGTTGTTTATGATGCTGGGCTCTCTTTTTTTCTTGAACAACAACAAAAAGGCTTATGAATCATTACTCATATAAGAGAATTTAAGCACATTGGGGAAAATTTTACCTTCATGTAAAAGTAGATTTTATTATTTGTTGTTATATACAGAATGTAGTTCTGTTTCTGATGCTCTAATGAAATAACTATTATATTTTTAAAATCTTAATTTTTAAAATTATCTTTTTTTTTCCTGCAGTCTGATTCACCATCTTATTCTCCTCAGCCTCAGCCTTTTCCACAGAATTCTCCCCAACCATCTGCTCTTCCCCCACCTCCATCCCAGCCAGGATCCCAGCCTAAGCTTGGCCCACCCCAGCAGGGAGGGCAGCCCCCTCATCAGGTTCAGATGCCCTTGTATAACTTTCCTCAGTCACCTCCAGCTCATTATTCACCCATGCACAGTATGGGGTTACTGCCAATGCACCCCCTGCAGATCCCTGCCCCATCGTGGCCCATCCACGGCCCGATGCTGCACTCTGCACCTGGCAGCACCCCCAGCAACATTGGCTTGAATGATCCCAGCATCATCTTTGCACAGCCTGCTGCCAGGCCCATGGCAATTCCCAGCCCTTCTCACGATGGACACTGGCCTCGGACCGTGGCTCCCAATTCCCTGGTGAACAATGGTGCAGTGGGTAATTCGGGTAATTTCTCTTTTTTTCTTTTATATTTGGTTGTGGAAAGGTTGGGTGGTCAGTATTATTTGTTGATCATGGAGTAACAATGAGAAAAAAGGAAGATAATCTGTATTTATGAAAATAGAATATAATATTCAACAAACAATAATCATTTAAGATATATTTTGTTTAAGATTATGTCTCCCTTTTCATTTCTGATATTAATTTGGGTACTATGTTGATTTTCTCAAAGAACCAGCTCCTGGTTTTGTTGATTCCTTTTTTTTTTTTTTTAATTTATTTTTTTTATTTGGTTCTGTTGATTCTTTGTATAGTTCTTTTTGTTTCTATTTGGTTGATTTCAGCCCTGAGTTTGATTATTTCCTGCCATCTACTCCTCCTGGGTGTTTTTGCTTCTTTTTGTTCTAGAGCTTTCAGGTGTGCTGTCAAGCTGCTAGTGTTAAGCTCTCTTCAGTTTCTTTTTGAAGGCCCTTAGAGCTATGAGTTTCCCTCTTACCACTGATTTCATTGTGTCCCAAAAGTTTTGGTATGATTTGTCCTCATTTTCATTAAATTCTAAAAAGCCTTTAATTTCTTTATTTCTTCTTTGACCAAGTTATCATTGACTAAGGCTTGTCTTAAATACCAACAAAAACAACGGAAAGCACATATATGCATGGAAGCCACTAAACTTTTTAAATCATTTACAGCTGAGGTTCCAAAAAGAGATTATAGTAATTTTCAGAACAGATTTGAAGCTATGTATGTTTGGTTACAAATCCCAAGTTTTCCACCATAGTACCTCAACCTTTTTTTGTACAAGCTTCTTTTGTAATAGGATTCTGGCTTAGTTGATATTAACATAAGGGTAAAAATCTGAAGTTTTATAGGATGATATATTAAAATTCTCTGAAATGTTTATCATCACCTACCTGACCATTTCTTCATCCTGCTGATTGGGTCATTGTTTGTGCCTGTTGGTGTGTTTTTGTTTTTTGAGTCAGAGTCTCTGTGTAGCCCTGACTGTCCTGGATTCATTGTGTAGTCCAGGATGGCCTTAATCCACCTGCCTCTGGTTCAAGTGCTGGAATTAAGTGTGTTTGCTACAATGCTCAGCTTTGACATTTCATCTTTGTGGTCTTTTTCTATGAAGCTGATTCTTTTGTGGTCCCAGACTTTGAGTGCTTTCTTGTTGTCAAGACTTTTGACACAATCACTCTCATCCTTCTCTAAAATGCTCATCTCATCACTTCTGTCTGTCCTTTATGATCTGGCTAGCCACTGTAAGGAAACCTCTTACCTCCGAATTCTAGATTAGCCATCTTTGGTATAGCAGATATATCATTGTATATAACATATATATAAATACTTTGAGTAAATAAATGCTTGATTCTTTAAGAGAAATTTGGTATCTGGATTTAGCATAATGCACAGTTACTTAGTATATCTCTACTATAAAGTAATATTTGAATTACTATTTTAAAATGTGTTTGTTTTTTGTTTTCTTGTTGAAATGCAGAGCCACGCTTTCGAGGACTAAATCCTCCAATTCCATGGGAACATGCACCACGCCATTTCCCCCTTGTCCCAGCTTCGTGGCCTTACGGTTTGCATCAAAATTTCATGCATCAGGGAAATCCAAGATTTCAGCCCAAACCCTTCTATGCTCAAGGTACTAGTGCTTTTGACGCAGTCAGACTGGGTGGGTTTTCTTCTGAGCTGGGAATCTCAGTGGAGGCCTTGATTTAGGAGTAACATCCATGCATTCAGTAAACATCTATTGAGACAGCATACTGGATGCCAGACTATATTCACTACTTGTTACTTAAATACTAGGTAACGCATGGTATCCATACTTAATGCATATTTTAATAAGAGAGCAAAGCCTGTAAAAACAGCCAAAAACAGTATTGAAGCGTAAGGTAACAGTATTCTAGTTTTCTACCTAGGTAAGGTCTTATCATGGATTGCATCTGAATTTCATCTTATAAGAATTATTTATTACCCTAGAATTTAGAAAGAAGGAAGGTGTTCTTCATTAAGGGAATACATGTAAAATGTCACTGAGTTTTTTCTGACATAAAAAACTAACACTAGAGAAAGGAGGTGGATATTAAAGATTTGTAAATGGTAATTCTAGATAGGGAAGGTAGGCTGAAAATCCTGTAAAGGAGTCTGAATTTAATTTAGGAAAGTGATAGTAAAAGTAGTTCAAGAATGATACTAGGACCAATTAGATTCATTTACTGCTAATAGCATTGACTGAGTAATAAAGATTATAGACCATACATTTTAAGGGCTAAGACCATTTTATCTAAGTTCTTACTTCAAAATTATCAGTCTTAAGAGGGAGTGACCTTCCTCCTGATCTATGAACTGGTGGACACTTGGATAGTATAAAGCAGTGGTTCTTAACTTGTGGGTTGTAACCTCTTTCAAAGGACCCTTTCACATGGGTCACTTAACAGCATTAGAAAATATATATTTACATTCTAACTTGTAACAAAAATAAAACTACAGTTATGAAGTAGCAATGAAAAGAACATGGTTGGGGTCACCACAACATGAGGAACTGTATTAAATGGTCCCAGCAGTTGGGAGGCTGAGAACTGCTGGTATGGAATGGATGGCAGGACCCTGACCTTGGTTGGGTTTATCTCTTGAGCAGAGATCTAAAACTGAAGAAGTCCTGTCAGCTATAAAAGAATTTGCAGTTTTTCTACGTGTGAGGTTCTTTCCCTTGTTTCTTGCCCTTTGTTTCCTGTCTTCATACACCTATATTTGTTTTTCCTCCAAATGTTGTTATGTGGATTTTTAAAAACACTGTATAACTAGCTAACAAATTTATTTTAAAGGGGGAGTTGAGGTAAGTAGATACAAATCCTTCAATCTGCTCTCTGTATTGTCTCCAGCAGACAGATGTGCCACGCGTCGCTGTAGAGAGCGCTGTCCCCACCCACCACGAGGAAACGTGTCCGAGTAATGCCAGCCCACAGCAACCAGCCAATCCTGCTGTCTCAAGGGTATCCGTACCTCAGTGTCAGTTACACTCAGCAGAAAAAGTGACATTAAGGAAAACAAAACAAATCAGGTTCTGATTTAAAATTTTAACACACGTTTAGATAGCTTATTTAAATTCTAAGACTGTTTTTAAACACTGTATTATTTGTATATAAATATGAACTATAGTTTTTACTGGTATCACTAAATTGAGTGATACAAATTTCATCTATTTTATTACCCTATTTTTAAGGGAATTTTATGTTTTGTTTAACCTTGATGAATTGTATAAAGAGAGAATTTAAAAAATTACATTCTTTATTTTCTATTAGCTGTATTCATACTTTGGTTGCTTCAGACTTTATATATATTGTTCTTAAGGATTAGGAAAGGATTTCATGTGTTTTAAATTTGTCACTTCTATTCTTTACAGAACCTTGTAGTGCCAAAAACTTTTTAAAAGGTCAAAAAAAAAAATAAAATTACAACATAAAGATTCTGAAATGTTTTTCCTTTACATACTTGTATATTGAATATATTCAAATTTGAATGGAAAGTTGCTTTTGTCTGTATTTGAAGTTCTATTTTAAGTTAATAAATCTTTTTGACAAGAGTCAAATTTGGTTAATTCATCTGGTATAGATGTTAGAAATACATTTGTAATAATTGAAAGAATTTACTCTCAGTGACTGTTCCAGATCAGACTTAGTTTTAGAGATTCAAAGATCTTTCCCCCATTTTTCTGGATTTTCACAACCACCGTATAAAGGTGATAGAAGCAAATGCTGTGTCCATATGTGTCCATTGAAAATGAAGACTGAAGAGCAGAGCAGTGGAGTGAATTCCAAAGGTAGCAGTTTGACTCAAAATAGATCATTCGAGGGTTGTAGTTGATTTACAGAGAGCTTTCCCAATGTGCAAGAGACTATGTTCAATCTGTAGCAGTGCCTTTCCTCCAGCCTACATCTCCAAAAGAAAATTTTTTAAAGGAACATTTACCAAATAAAAGTAGAGGAAAAATAATTCTTTAGTGAAGAGCAGCTAGTATGTGTTAGAGTGGCCATTCGTAGTTCTGTACTGCTACCTGGAAAGATGCTTGCCAGGGTGGTGATTGTCTATCAATGCTTGTGATCAGTCATGAGTCCCTTAGTTGCTGGGATGTATTTCAAGAAATACATCATAGGGCAATGTCAACATTGTTTAAACATCAGAGTTTGCTTAAATTTAAATGATACTGTCATTCAGTTTATTTGGCTTCACATTACAATTAACAGATAAACATGAGATGTGTGCGTATGACTGCTGGTGGAACATAGACTTTTATAGTTATAGAAATATGCATTAGCTATGTAACTGGCAGTACAATATATTTGATACACCAACTTCACCAAAACTTGTAGTGTATAGGTAGTACTGAGATCAGGACACCTATAGTAGGAATTTTCAGCTCCATCATTATTGGGCATGAAATGAAAGTTGGTCATCAAGCAAAGTGATACATACTGTATAAGGTATATTGAAATTCAGACTTGAGATGGTGGTGCCATATTTTTTTTAACTTCCTTTGACCATGTTATTTTTGTCTCTAGTCCTTTAATTAGATTTGCCCACTGAAATTATAAATGATTGCAAAAGCTAATAGTAGATAAAAATTATTTAAAAATAGTGTATATTATTTTTGTTGTGCTTACATAGGAGACTGTTTGTGCTCTTGCCATATTTTCCACCTGGAATATATTTGAAATAATACTGAAATACAGGTGGTTGAGAGTATCCCTGACATATCTACAGCCCCAAGTCAAGGACAGGTAGTATACTGACCATTGGTTTCTCACATTATAGATTCAGTATCCTACAGATTCTTAAAAAATAGTGAAGTCAGCCTTTTTGTTAATATGTACCTGATCCCTCTGTACTTTTGTGTTAAAAAAACAAGTTGAAGCATCATTCATTCCCAGCATTGGAGGTAGAGGCAGAAGGATCAAGAAATTAAAGGTCTGTTTGGCATATAGACACAGAACTTTAATCCTACCTAGTGCTTGGGAGGCAGAGGTAGGCAGATCTTGAGTTTGAGGCGAACCTGATGTACAGAACAAAGTCCAAATTAGCTAGAGCTATATAGTTACGGTCTTGTCTCAAAAACCACCAAGAAATTGAAAGTTATCCTCAACTACATAAGAGTTTGAGGCTATCCTGAGCTATAGAAGACTCTCAAAAAAATTTTATTTCAGCGCTCAAATATTTCATCTGGGGATTAAAAGAATGATATTCCTTTCACTGTCCTTTCTGCTTCTGTGTACAACTGAGGTTTTCACTGAAACAAAATCCAAAGAAACCTTTTCAAAAAGTAACAAGGAAGCATGCTAGGAGCTCTAGCCCCTTTCCTGACAGCAGCATATCATTAAGCCAATCTTTACATCAATGATAGTGTTCCATTCACTAACTTTGGTCATAATATGCCTCTCCTTCAGTTTGTAAAATTCAGTAACTAAGCTGAGGTACAGAAAATCTGTTTGTAATTTACAGAATAGCTCAGTTTTGTTTGAAAAAGCCGTTAATAGTACGAAAAAAATAATCAGTCCTAGGGAACACATACATACTCTGAAAACCATAATCATTTTTTTGTTATATAATTTGTGTGTCATTTGATACAGAGGTGGTTTTACCTTGGCCCATTGTGATTATTAAAAACCATACTAATAAGCTGTATGTAGTGGCACATACCTTTAATCTCAGCACTTAGGAGACAGGTAGGTAGATCTCTTCCACAGCCAGCCTGGTCTACATACCGAATTCCAGGCCAGTTAAGCCTATCTCAGAATACCAAAACAAAACATTAAGCAAAATATATAATTTATTCAGTCTCCACATAATCTTTGCTCTTCTATAAGTTTTTTTCCTATAAATAAAATACATGCACAGTGATGGCAAAAAGTGTTATTTGTAGATTTTATTCTGCTAGGGTGAATGGAAATGACACAAAGAATAAAAGGTTTTAAATTTTTTAACTGTGTCTCTATGTTGGGAGTATATATGCATATGTGTACAGGTGCCCTGAGTCTAAAAGGTGTTCAGTCCTCTGAGGCTGTAGTTACAGGTGAGTATGAGCCACTTGAAGTAGGTGCAAGGAATTGAATGCACAGCTTCTGCAGTGCAGTATTCACTTCACCACTGAGCCCTAAGGATAAATGTTCTAAAGGTTTTGCCTAATCACCTTCCATAAAAATGATTCCCAGTTAAAACTTTAAACTCCCAACTCACTTTTCTTTGTAAATGATGATAATGTGATGTGCTATTGAAGGAAAGGGTCTTAAGGTAAGGCTTGCAAGATGGCTAAGTAGTTGTTGTGCTTGCCTGCCTTGTTGATTGAATTCACTTCCTCCCCCACATATTACTTGTGTGTGTACACATAAATAAAATGCAAAACAAAAAAGTCCATCAATCAAGAATATTATTATCTGGTGAACTTCATTCATTCCATCCAGTTATATCAAGTGTATGTATATAAGATTTTATAAAAATGTGCTTATGTACTGTTTTAACAAACACAGCAAGTTAGAGAGGGAACTGATGCTTGTCTACTAGGCTAGCGAACCACTTAAATATAGAAAACTAATTTGACTAGACTTAGAAGAAAACTAGGAAATTGAAATGATAACTTTTCCACACAGGAATCCTAATTTCAGCGTTGCTCACAAAACTAATAATCCTGTAAACCACTGGAGGCAACTTTCATTTTTCTAGCTTCGTGTTTCTCTTAGACATCAGGATGCTTAATATAAGAAAGGAACTGAAAAATATTTCCTCTTTCTGTTTTTATTATTGCATATGTGTAAGTATGATGTATGTGGATGCTCATGAAGATCCAAGCACTGGAGTGGCTTCTCATTCCCCCATCATCATACCCTGGGTATCAAATTCAGGTCATTAGGCTCGGTGTCATTTTCTGATTTTCATTTAAACTCAGATTATACTACTAAAGAGTAACAAAAGGAGGCTAATGAGGTTGTTCTAATTACAGCCTACTAACGAAAGCCGGGCATTTCTTTTCCTATGAAAACAATTTTAGTGTTTTTCAAGTGTTCTAAAATCAAATTATTGGAGCTAGAGCAAGAGCTCAATGGTTAATCTCCATGATTTGCTGATCAATCATGAGTGGTGATGACTCCAGAATCCATGTCAGATGACTCATGAACACCTGTAACTTAGCCAGCATCAGGGGATTCACCACCTTTTCCTGGACCCTGTCAGTACATATACATACATATTCAGAGACATGCACATATACATACACACAAATCTTTTTTAAAAATCTCAGTAACAAAACTAATATTATTGCATTTTATATAACTTTTTTTTTTCTTTTTCAAGACAGGGTTTCTCTGTGTAGCCCTGATTGTCCTGTCTCACTCTGCAGACCAGGCTCACCTCAAAGAAACCTGCCTCTGCCTCTTGAGTGTTGGGATTAAAGGCTTGTTGTGCTACCACTGCACGCCCTATTAATTTTTTCCTAAAGCTTGCATCAGCACAAAGACTATATACATATGTACAATCAAGATGTAGAACATACTTCTAAGACTATGTGATAACCAAAGTACTTTAAAGCTACTATTCAAAGGTAATATGTAAAACAGATAATAGAAATTTGTCCCTAAAATCTTATCTCTGCAAACTTGTGGTTTCCCAAATTGGTCTCTAGTAGTAAACATGCCATACTCACCGTTATGTCATCTGTTAGTATTAAATAGCAGAGATACTATGTTTCCTGCTGCCCATTGATCCAGATTCTACTACATTGAATATATGCAGGAAAGGTTTCTCTTAAAATATTGTTGGGATCTTTTTACTGTAGGTTTGTTACCTAAATCTACCTTAATAGTAAATATTTTTTGCGCAGTACTGGTGGTACTTGGTTGGCCTGTGGCATGGGTCATGCAGCAAGAGTTATCTTTACACCTAAGTCACCTCAGCAAGAAATAAGCTTTGAGGAATTTTAGCCAGACCTGAGTGAGGATGCTTGTATTTACTTTTAAAAGTCACAAGATATAATTCTATCTATAATCCATAATAGGTCTTACAATTTTATTAATTTATGTATCAAGGTTAGAGGAATCACTGAAGAATATGAAAGCACAACTGTTAGAATTGCTATAAAAGTACCCCAGTCAACAGAGAACAATAGAAATATTTATCCTGTAACCAGATACGGTTCCCTGAGAAGCTGGATCCTAATAAGGCTGCTGATATTTATAATTTCTCCTAGGAGTAGAGTTACAAAGTCAGTCATTTCTCCCATCTTAAAGGAGAAAAGGTAAGTACAGGCAAAAGGAGCTGTTCTAGTTAGGATCTTAATACTCTCAATCAAGTATCAGTTCCTATGGACTTGTGTCTTTGATTTCTCTTACCTTTGTGAATTGCTAATTCCAATATTTACGAGGTGACCTGTATTACTAGTCAAGTATTGGCATTGCCTGTGGCACTGCTGTTTGTTCTCATATCTACTCATACAAAGTCTCTGGGCATCTAAATCCTCCACGACTGTCAGTTGTAGCCTAGATCACTATGTTGGACTCCACTAGTCCCTATTTTCTCCCCTATAGAAAGACCACAACTGTCTCATACTTACTAAATTGAGTGTGTTATTTTCATTCCTACCACAACCCTTTCACTCCCATACCTTCTAAAAGCATTCTCTTATGTTATCTAGCAATTTAGGTCAAAACCAGAAACAGTGCTCTGCTTCAGCCTGTGTTGAGATTACAGGTGTGAACCATGATACCTAGCTTGTATGAAGGATGTTAAGTGTAATCATGTTGAATTGTTTAATGAACCTGAATTAAAAAATTCAGAAAAAGCTTTATGTTTCAATGTATTCTGTTCTTGCAAAACTACTAACTAGGTATTTTGTATGTTTATTGCCACTACTGCTGTAGTAATTCCTAATGAGAAGTTAGGAATTACTATGTTTCACTACCTGGGTGTTTACATATCATGTTTACATAGCAGCAGCATAAACCAGAAGATTCTCAAAGCAGTTAATTATAGAGAAGAAACAAAAAGCCAGAGAAAATGAGAACTGTGGCAAGTTTAATTACAAATGAAAGGATCACATCTTTTTACCTCTCAAATTCCCAGGTCTTCTTGACCCTGCTAAGTATGAATAACCATAGTGGGTTAGGCCAAAACTTGACCTTGATTTGGTCAAAAACACTCTTCAAAGCTGTTGGTTATAATCCAAAGAGATACAAAACTTAGCACCTCTGTAATATTAAAATAAAAACAAAACCCAACAAAAGAAGAAGTTGATTTTGAAAAACCCAAAATACTCATAGCTGCCTGAAGAGGAGATCTTGATCATTCCACTTAAACAGATGCTCTCATAGCCACAGGAGGTCATTTGGACCAAAGTCAAGATGCATCCATTACTCATTTCCCCTCCGGCTCTTCTTGTGGCTTTTCTTAGACCTGAAATGGAACAGATGAAAATCATTCAATTAAGTAGCAAATAAGATGACACAGAGTACAGGTGACATCAACATTAGATATAATGTGGTGGTTTTAGTGACATCTCCCACTTTTTCCTCCTCAGTGCTGGGATTACAGGTTTACCCAGTGCAATTTTACTTGTATTTGTGTATGTTACATGATGTTGAATGTGCACATATACTTGAGTGCATATGCAGGCTGGAAGCTGTGACTGTCATATCTACATTTTATTTATTGAGTCCGTTGTCCAGTTGACAACCCAGTCACCTGGAAAAAAGGAATCTCAACAGAGGATCTGTCCACAGTAGAATGGCCTTGGCTATGTGTGTGAGAACGTGTCTCGACTGAGGTGGAAGGGCCCAGCCCACTGAGGACATTATCCCAAGGTTGTTGGGCCCAGGCTGTGTAAGAAAGCAAGACAGTAGGCAGCTCTCCTCCACAGTCCCTGCTTGAGTTCCTAAAGTGAGTTTCCTCAATCAAGGACTGGAAACATAAGGACAAGGAGTGAATCTGAAGTATAATCTGAAAGAAATGTGTTGCTCTGGGTCATGCCATTTATCCCAGCAACAGAAAACTAGAAACTAGTCTAGATAACCAGTCTACCTTGAGGATCCTGTCTCTGCTTTCAGTATTGGGATTCAAGGAAGTCAATCGCCTGCCTGGCTTTTAAAAAGTGGTTTCTAAGGATCTGTACTTTAAAAGTACTTACTTTGCAACGGGGCGTGGTGGCACACGCCTTTAATCCCAGCATTTGGGGGGCAGAGGCAGGATTTCTGAGTTCGAGGCCAGCCTGGTCTGCAGAGTGAGTTCCATCCAGGACAGCCAGGGCTA
This sequence comes from Mus musculus, assembly GCF_000001635.26. Classification (NCBI taxonomy): domain Eukaryota; kingdom Metazoa; phylum Chordata; class Mammalia; order Rodentia; family Muridae; genus Mus; species Mus musculus. The sequence continues at coordinate 108,566,120 of NC_000070.6, forward strand.
TACAGGGTTAGTACTTACTTTGCATAGCAAGTACTATGTCCTTGAAGCCACTGAGCTCCATGGACCTGTTTTGTTTTTGTTTTTCAGGCACTTGGCTGTTAAGTTGTAGAAGCTGGTTCAGTTCCTAGCATCCACATTTGGTGGCTCACAATAACTGCAGTCCCTGGGGATTTCATACCTTTGACCTCCACTGGCATCTGCACTCACCTCAGATACACACATATATACAATTCTAAGCTGGGTATGGTGGCACATGCCTTTAATCCCAGCCGAGGCAGGCAAATCTGTATTCAAGGCCAGGCTGGTCTACAAAGTGAGGACAGCCAGGACTGTTAAACAGAGAAACCCTGTTGGGGGGTGGGTAAATTCTAGGAATTTTCAGAGGAAAAAAAAAAGCCTATTTTTGTCCTGTGATAACTGCAAATACCCATATCAAACAAAATTTCTCATCTTAGTAGTATTTGAAACCACACACACACACACACACACACACACACACACACACACACATGCCAGAGGTCTACATTGAATGTCTTCTAAATCACTCTCCACTTCATTTGTTGAGACAGTCTCTCCCTGAATTTGAAGTCCTCAGACTGGCTAGACTGATTAGCCAGCAAGGTCAAGGGTCTCTCTAGCACTAAAATTTCAGGTGTGCCTGGCCTTGAACAGTTGCTACAGACTGAATTCTAGTCCTCATGCTTTCATGACAAGTACTTTATTTACCCAATTAGTTAACTTGCCAGCTGCATACTAAATTCTTAAAGTAGAGCTTTAGCCCATACCTTTCAGGAGACTTTGAGTGGCTTCTATGTCTGTGACTACGGTGGTGACCTAGGGAAGAAAAGGTCATTGTCTGAGTGTTTCAGTTCTCTCACTCTGAGTACCACCCACCCATCCTTGTCTCCCCCCCCCCCCCCCCCCCCCCCGTTCCCTCCCTTTTTGGCCTATTCTGAGGATACTACTTACTCTCACATATCTCTATACTGATTGTTAGTTGTGGCAGGGAATGCAATAATGACATCATATATCCAGAGCATTATGGCTAACTGGACAAAACTTTAATTACCTTACGATTTAACCTCTATTATACTGGTCCTTATTTGTGCAATTTGGATAAAAAACTGAAATCCCATTTCTGTATAATGAAGCTCAGAAACGTCTAATGTGAACTTCTGAATTCCATGTCCCTCTCCTTTTCTGCTAGGTAGTAGTCCAGCTTGGCATTTCACGTTGCAGAAGTCTTAATGCTCCTTTTAGATTTAGTTACTAAGACAAGCAATAAAAGGCCCAAATACTACACCTGGGGATTTAGAGCGGGACCTGTGTCGTCTGTCTCTAGACCTGCTCCGATGGCGTCGTGGACTCTTGCTCCTATGCCTTTCTCTTCGGGGAGAAGGACTATGGAAAAAGAACAGTTAGTTCAGCACGTGTTTTACAATACCACCATTTCCCCTTTCAAAACTGACTTGTCAGAAATGATTAAGGACCTACCTTCTTCTTTTAGGGGATCTACTCCGCCTGTGGCAAAAGGAAGAGCAGGTTATTGTACTGGATATTGAACATTGAAAAAATAAAACCTTTTTCTTTTTTTTAAGAGGGAGAAGTGTTGGGGTCTGAACACTGTGGCTTCTGATTCTTGTTCTATGTCTGAAATGTATACTTCTACTTCTAACACTGTTTGACCATGCAACTTATTTTGAGCAGAGTGATAATAGCAAATGTGCTATAAATACTGGAAAAACATTTACATGAAAGGACCTATTGGCGCTTGAATTCTGTTAGAACCTAGCCAATTGAACCTGGTGAAGCATAGGAGGTACAGGGATCGGCTGTAGCCATTCATGTTATGGCCCCTCTATACTATGTGGGAAATACATAATCAGAAAGTAGGTGAGCAAATATAACTGAGCTGTATATCCAAGTCCAGCCTAATTCACTGGTGACAAACTAAGTAAAGAAATGGGATTTTTTGTTTTGTTTTATGTACATAGGTGTGAGGGTGTGGGATCCCTTCGAACTCGAGTTACAGTTGTGATCTATCATCTGGGTGCAGGGGAAGTGAACCCAGCTGGGTCTTCCAGAAGAGCAGCCAGTGGACTTACATACTTAGCCATCTGTCCTAGCCCCAAGAAAAGTTTTTTTTTGTTTTTTTTTTGGTCTACCCATGAAGTTTTAAGGGTGATGGTTCAGTAGTAATAGGGAAACATAAACACTGGCAAAGTATTCCAGCCCTACCTTCTGGGAGAACGACTCCGGCTCCTCCTGTAGCGCAGTGCAGGTGAACGCCTTGGCTTGTCCAAATCTCTGTAGCTTCTTCTTCGATGGTCAGGTGATGGCACTCTTTCAAGCTTGAGAAGAGATAGATGAATACTGGCTTTTATTAAAGGCAGTCATGAAGAAAATGGTTACAGTTCCCTTACTATTCTGTCCCATGTATATCTCTCAAGTGACTTTACAACAGTGATTTGACTACATAGGTTGGTAGTTCTAGTGACAAAAAAATTAACGATATACAGTTCTCCATGACCTTCTTATTGATAACATTATCTATCAACTGCCTGTGACTGACTACAGTAAGAAATAAGGCCCATTTTCTTAGGAATGTGAAATAGATTTAAGTTCAGTACTGTTAAATGCAAAGCCATAGTGGATTTTAAGCTTTAAAATAATTCCCTCTAGCTCTACCAAAAGTGTCTGTAGCAGTAGGAGCTGGGCATGGTGGTGTATGCATTTCATCCAAGCTGGGGACACTGAAGCAGGTGGATCCGTTAATGAGTTTGAGACCATTCTGGTCTATATAATTCCAGGACAGCCAAAGGTATATAACCCATCTTGAAGACAGACAACAACAACAAAAATAAAACAAAAAAGCACCAAACCAAGAAGGGAAAGAGAAGCAAAAGTGTAACAATACCTAGAGTATTATCTATATACAGCATATACAACTTGGAATTGTAGTAAAAATGTCAAACACATAAGTGGAGGAAAATGAGGATAAAAAAATAATACCGCAAGGGACAGGAACAGAAAATTCCATGTTGAGGAAAAATAATTAGATTACTGTTTTATCAATATAAAACCCAATTTGAGGTTAATTTTTTAGTTTTAGAGATAAGGTCTCACTGTGCAACTCTAGCTGGTCTCAAACTCACAGAGCTGTTTCTGTCTCTCTAGAGGGTTCAAATTAAAGGCATGTGTCACCACGCCAAGCATTTCTTATATGTCCTTCTGGTTCTTGCAGTGTTTCTTAGAATGTAATTGCAAATGCTTTAGAGCAGTTACTAGAAGCACTCCCACATTTCCATCATTTTAATGGCTGCTTAAAAATCATTTCAACAATCGACCTGACTCCTTACATCCTGACTGCTGAGGTGGGTTGTTTTCCACTTTTCAGCACTATAATTATTAATTCTGACAAAATATGACTATGTAGCAGGTAACTTCTCCCCTTAAGAGTATGTTCAAGCATGTTTTGTCCAAGTTTTTTGATAGCTACCATTCATTTACCAATTATGTGGGAATATACCTTCATGAACACAAAACAGTCTTCAGAGAAAAGTACTGTACTCCTCCTTGCTTTACAGAAGACAAGCAATCTAACGCAGCAGTAGAGACTGAGTGTACCTCAGGGATAGAATATGCATTCAGCATAAGTGACACTGTGGATGCAATCAATCCCTAACTCAAAGGGAGAAAAATCAGGACAATTAAGACTATACCACTACTATGACAGAGAAGAGGTATTCAAGCCAAAGGGGTATTTGACACCAAAGCTCCTAATTTTAGTAAGAATACAGCATTCTTATTTTTTAGGCACAGGCCTGTGATCCTACTATTCCTGAGGCAGAACTGAAATGTCTTGCTAGTCTTATCCACACACTAGAGCTCTCCCTGTCCAAAAGGAACCCAAAAGTAATTAATCCACAAAGAATGTAAAAAGGAAAGGTTATCATTAATTTACAAACTAAAGCTTACAAAATAAGGGCTATTCCTTCCTTCCTTCCCAGCCTTACCACTTTCATACATGCCTTACCTTCTCATCTTCCTCCTCCTCTTCCTCACTAGACTCCACATCATCCATGTCCTCTTCTAGGGCACTAACTCGAGGCTCCAGTTGCTCAGCTTCTTCCAGCACATACCGTTTCTACAGGGACCACAACGTCAACAGTCATTGCCATTTCTTCCATAGCCTGATCCTAACAGAGTTTCTGGGGTTGACAGAAAAGCCTTGGAACCACAGCTCTGGTATGATATTAATATACAGTGGAATCCATATGCCTCCCCTTTTAAAAAAGATTTATTCACACAATATGTACTCACTGATAAGTGGATATTAACCCAGAAACTTAGGATACCCAAGATATAAGATACAATTTGCTAAACGCATGAAACTCAAGAACAAAGACCAAAGTGTGGACACTTTGCCCCTTCTTAGAATTGGGAACAAAACACCCATGGAAGGAGTTACAGAGACAAAGTTTGGAGCTGTGACAAAAGGATGGACCATCTAGAGACTGCCAGATCCAGGGATCCATCCCATAATCAGCCTCCAAACGCTGACACCATTGCATACACTAACAAGATTTTGCTGAAAGGACCCAGATATAGCTGTCTCTTGTGAGACTATGCTGGGGCCTGCCAAACACAGAAGTGGATGCTCACAGTCAGCTATTGGATGGATCACAGGGCCCCCAATAGAGGAGCTAGAGAAAGTACCCAAGGAGTTAAAGGGGTCTGCAACCCTATAGGTGGAACAACATTATGAACTAACCAGTACCCCGGAGCTCTTTACTCTAGATGCATATGTATCAAAAGATGGCCTAGTCAGCCATCACTGGGAAGAGAGGCCCATTGGACTTGCAAACTTTATATGCCCCAGTACAGGGGAACGCCAGGGCCAAAAAGTGGGAGTGGGTGGGTAGGGGAGTGGGGGGGAGGGTATGGGGGGACTTTTGGGATAGCATTGGAAATGTAAATGAGGAAAATACCTAAAAAAAAAAAAAAGAGTAATTCTAAAAAAAAAAAAGATTTATTTATTTACTATATGTAAGTACATCATAGCTGTCTTCAGACATTCCAGAAGAGGGTGTCTGATCTCATTATAGATGGTTGTGAGCCACCATGTGGTTGCTGGGATTTGAACTCAGAACCATCCAAAGAGCAGTAGGTGCTCTTAACCGTCGAGTCATCTCTCCAGCCCCTCCATATGCTTTTTAAAGGTCCCCTACAAACATAAACAGATTGCTGAAGGGAACAAGTTCATTTTCAATTGTTTCTATTTCCTGTGGTCTTATACTGTAAGGTCAATACATTGTCAATCAATTTGTGTGTCATCAAAAATGTTACCTTCAGGGCTGAAGAGATGATTCAGCTATTAAGAGAACTTGCTGCACTTGGAAAGGACCTGAGTTCAGCTCGAGTACCCACATGGTGGCTCACTAGTTCCAAAGGATCCAATGCCCTCTTCTGGCATTCTCTGGTAGAAGGTGAAAATTGATTGTCCTCTGGCCCCTATATGCCCTGGCACATTCACACACCCCCAGCATTAATAATGATTAATTAAAATAACATGAAAAGTAAATGTTTTAATTTTATAAAGGCAAATTTGCTCATTTGTGTGTGTGACACAAATACATGAGTCTGCAAATACACATGCCAGCTTACCCATGCCAGAATAGGGCCACAGTGTCTTCTGTTGCTTCCCAGTTTAGTTCAGTGAGAGACAAGTCTTTACCTGAGCAGGAAGCTTGCCATTTTGGCTATACTATCTGGCCAGCAAGTTCTAAACATCTGTCTGTTTCTGCCTGCCAAGCTTGGGTTATAGGTACTTAGCAGCCATGCTTTTTACATGGGTGCTTGGGGACTTGAACTCAGGTCCTTATGTTTACAGATCAAGCACTCTTAACCACTGAACCATTTCGCTAACACTGGGCGGTTTTTGTTTGTTTTGTTTTTGTTGTTGTTTGTAGGGTTCTTTGGTGGTGAGGCTTATTTGTTTTTTGAGATGGTCTCACCATGAAGGCTTAGTTGTCCTAGAGCTAGAGCAGGTTTCCAAGTGCTGGGACTAAAGTCCAGCACCACAATTATTATGCCTGGCACAATAAACTTTCGGTAAGGTTGTTTAGTTCTTTCAATATTTTACAATTTTATCTGTGAAGCACATATGCCAGAGTGTACATGTGGATGCTAGGTTAGCTGATCTGTAAGCTTTTGGCATTATCCTCCGTCTTCCTTCTGTGTGGGTTCTAAGGATATGAACTCAGAGTGTCAGGCTTGTACAGCAAGTGTTTTACCCACTAAGCCATTTTCTCAGGCCTAAAGGTTCTCCTTTTTTTTGTTGCTTCATGAATAGTTATCACTTTGGGTGTGAAGGAAGATGATAAACAAGACACAAGACGTTTAAAGGATTGAGTGTTTTCTTTCTCATTCTGAGTGATCTTTCTTCTGTTTCTTAGCCTAGCTTACCAATTTGAAAAAACAATACTCCAGGTATATTTGGGATAAGACATCCTTTCCTCTATTCATTTTCAAAGCCTACCCATGAAACATTACCTGCTTTTATCTCATTCCCTACCCTTTGTAAATTTTGGTATAAGGACTTATTAAGACAACTCTTAAAGCTTCAGTGTTTCAGTAGGTATTTGTGTTTATGTGAGAAGTAAAAGGTGACCTTTGTCTCATACCTGTAGCCGGGGCAAAATGATATCACAGACTCTCTCACTGTGCAGGAGTTCATAAATGAACTCATCTACATGCATCAGCACAAACTCTGGAAGAGAAAAATGACTAGATTAAGCAACCTGCAAATGACTTAGTTACGCAAAGAGTAAAAGAATCATGAAAGTTTATGTGAAGCTCCCTACGTGCCACACCTTTCCTTCCTTCCTTTCTTTTGGAGACAAGAACTGAAAGTAGGGCCTTGTGCTTGCTAGTGCTTCATCACTATGTTAAATCCCCAACCTTACCTTACCACTGGACTAAGTCCCCAACTTTGTGCCTTACCTCTTTAAAAATGTTTACTTACATTTATTATTTACATATACCACGCCCATGCACAAGCTTTTGCTACAGAATATATGTAGCAGCCAGAAAAAAACTTTCCAGAATTTATCCTCTTCAACCATATGGGTCTCAGCCTTGACAGGAGGTATCAGCCCAGTCAAGCCTCTTTAGAAAGAAACTAAGAGATGAATGAGGGGTCTAGAGAGATGGCTCAGTGGTTAAGAGTGCTGACTGCTCTTCTGAAGGTCCTGATTTCAAATCCCAGCAACTACATGGTGGCTCTCAACAATCCACAATGAGATCTGACGTCCTCTTCTGGGGTGTCTGAAGACAGCTACAGTGTACTTAGATATAATAAAAAATAAATGTTTAGGTTGGAGCAAGCAGGGCTATCTGAAGCAAGCAATCTTCATTCCCAGCAACCACATGATGGCTCACAACCATCAGTACAGCTACAGTGTACTCATACACATAAAATAAATCTTAAAAAAAAAAAAAAAAAAAAGAGAGATGAATGAGGCTGTTCCAGGTAGCAGAAGCAAAAAACAGGAGACAGAAACATAAAGGCAGACACTATTGGTCTTGAATTATGTCATATAGTCTTGACTAGATTAGATAACTCAAGAATCATCATTCATGTTAATTTTAATAGATCACTTAATAGTAACTTCTCCCACTAATCCATAATGTCCCCAAATATACTATATTTCTCTTTTAGAGGCCTGTGGTGAGATAGCTGAGTAGGTCAAAGCTCTTGCTACACATGCCTGATGATATGAGTTTGAGTCCTAGAACTCACAATAGGAAAAGCAAAACAAAACAAACCCCAATAACTCTCAGATTTGTCTGACTTCTACACATGCACAATAGCACATACGTGCTTACAATCACAATATAGACAAAATATTAAAACAAAAATATTTATTTTTTTATAACATAAAATGACAATTTTTTAGAATCTCCATAGCAATATTAACTTAGTTGTATGGCTCAAGTGACTTCGCATACCTCTATCACCCTACTCAAAGAAAGTGTAATTAAGTCTAGTAGTGAGTGGGCCGGGATACTGCTCAACATATTGTCATGCACAGGACCACCACAGAGCATCTTAGATACCACAGTCATGTTGCTTCTAGTTCGTGAGTGACATAACACCTGGCATATTACCAACTCTCAATATATATGTTTCAGTGAAGAAATAAATTAATAAAAGTTTAAAGTATAATACAGATTGAGAATTCCTAAGGAGTATTTGAGGTTTCTGGATAGAGATGATCAATTGATAGTTTATATGACCATTCTAAAATCTAAAATGCCCTGAAATCTGCAATACTTTCGTTTTAAGCCATTTTGAATAGGGGAATATTCAACTCACACTAAATTGTTAATCTTCTATATCCCGAAGAAGATAGGTGTCTCTCCACTGGAGAGTCTCTGATTATATTACTAGAAATCCTTCCTCAGCACAGGTGTATCTCCAAGGCCAAGGCCAGTAGCCCAGTGGCAGAGCACTCACCTCACATGCATGCTGCCCTCCCTAGGTTCAATTCTCCAATACTATTCCCTCCCAAGACATGCATGGTAGTGCACTCTTGTAATTCCCATATTTGAGAGGCAGAGGCCAGAGAATCAGAAGTTTGAAGTCATTCTCAGCTACAGTACAGAGTTACATGTCCTCAAAACAAAGCAAAACAAAGATGTAGCTACAAAAGATAGAAACAGGGGGGTGGGTATGGGGGACCTTTGGGATAGCATTGAAAATGTAAATGAGGAAAATACCTAAAAAAAAAAAAAAAAAAAAGATAGAAACATCTCCTTGGATATGCTTAGTATCTTCAGTGGAGTCCCTATATGAGTAACATAGGTCCACTTAGTCTACAGAGTACAGCATAGTGTGGAAACAATCCTAGAGAAGCAGCCTGCAGGGGAAAGAATGTCAAGCTGTAGGATTTGGAAACTAACCTTGGGCAGGCTAACGCAGGTTTTATAAAGAAACCATTTTGAAGCTTCTACATCTTGTGGATGGAGCATATGTGGAAAATATATCTGACTTAAGTCAGTGTTTAACATGAAATGCAGCAGGGAAGGAAGGCAGCCATGTTCCCAAGGGGTTAAGGCCCACCAAGGCTAAGGCTTCCCCTGACGGAAGGGACACAGCGACAATGCCCATGCACAGGAACACTCAGCGCGTGTGAAAACGAGTGACAGGCCAAGGAACAACAGTCTAGAGACTTGGCCTCATACCTCCATTTCGGTTCTGGCTCTTGATTTTTCGATAGTCATTGTACAAAGGCTCCAAGTACTTGTAGCAATCAATTGCAGTTCCTGTGAGCCGCATGTAAAGTGCCCCCAGCATCCGGACATACCTACCAGAGAGAGTACAGTGAAACAGCAGGCCATTTCAAGACTTCCTGAGTTTTATAACTGGCTTTTCTCATGACAACAGTCGGTAAAAATGTTTCTTGGTTTTTTTTTTTCTTCTTGTTATCAGATAAAGCTGTAATTCTGAAGATATCGTAGAACAGATGATGGCTAAAATATGGAGACCTAGTCAACTTCCTAATCTACCGATCACGAGCTGTGAGGGCTTGCTACATGTTGTTCAACTTTCAGGTATATCATCTGTAAAACTTTACAGAATTAGCCTAAGATTCCAAAAAGGTAACACTTACAACACAGTAAACATAATATATATTTTATAATAATGCTAGAACATGCATACATAGGCACAAATGTAGGTTCTAGATAAAGGTCAAAGTCATAGAGGTTAAAATTCTGATTTCATAAATTACTAACTTTAGTACCAGATATTGAACGTGTTTTCTCAACCTCTAAAATGGAGAATCTGCTACCTAATGTACTACCTTGGTGCAATAAATAAATGCAAGAAAACTATAGTGTTATCAACAGTATGAGCATATGTTCTTACTAAGTTAATTTCTAATTGTCTTTTTTAAGTATTATCCCTCCTTTTTCATCTCATATATCCAATTCCTTACTCAAATCTCCATTTGAAATTCAAGCTTCATCATGTGAGAAGAACAGTACAGCAATGAATATGCATTCTGGCAGGAATCCTAAGTGAAGCCTAGTACTCAGGAGGCAGCGGATAGAGGACTGCCATAAATACAAGATTAGCCAGGACTGCATTGTGAGGCAATATCTCAAAAAAACCAAACCAAACCAAACCAAACCATCCTCTGAAGCCAGCTTTACCTCTCCAGCTCACATTGGAGGAATCAGACTCAGCCCCCTGGCATTTTTCTGCCCTCAGGCTTGATCTCAGCCACAGATCTATGAATCACTATATGTGAAGCCCTTAAAACATATTTTGTTCGGCATAGGATCAGCTAATATACCTGCCTCCTACACCTGCCTCTGCATTCCTAGAGAATAGATAATATGAAACAGCTAATTACGTTTACCCTACATTGATAGGCTTTAAATAATTAAAGAAATTCTATGGGGTCACAGTCAATAGGTAACAAAGTCTAAATAAGATACAGAACTAACCTTTCAACTAACATCTTATGTTGTATGACTCCCACATCTGATGGCTACCAACATATGGCTTTGATGAGAATCTGTGTGTATGTGTGTATGTATGCATATGTACAAATACTATGTGTGTATACTTATTTAATTTGTGAAATCTGTTTGGGGGAAGGGGGAGTTAGGTCTATGTTACCACAGCAAACAAAATACAAGTTCAAGGGCAAAAGCGTGTGGAAATGAAACACAACAGTCCTATTAACAAAGCCAATTCTGAACCACTAGAAGTGTTGTACTTGTTAACATACTCACTTGAAATCTTCATTTTTTATGAACTCAACAATGATATCCTTCTCAGGTTGAATCTGAAGCATTTTCAAGGTTAAACACAAAAAAGGAGTTGGCTTTATGTTTCCACCATACACACCACCAACGAACTTTAACTCCATGGCTTTGTCCACTACAAGTTCAGCTGAAACAGCCAAAAACAAAGTGACATACATCTTAGACATATTAAAGGCTTTAGTTTTTCTTGGCCTTAGTTTTTCTTGGTTGGAAGGTTAAATAGCTAAAGGTTTAGAGTTCCTAAATAGTCAATAAGAATTTAATATTAAGAGAACAAGAGCTTATTAATAACAGCCTTAAAAAGGAAAAAAACAAAAAACCCTGAGCATGGTGATGATTGCTCAGTCCCAGCACTCAGGAGGCAGAGGTAAGCAGATCTCTGGGTCTGAGGCAGCCTAGTCTGCAGAGTGAGTTTTAGAACAGCCAGGGCTACATATGCCTGGAACTACAGCACTACAGAGAGAGACAGACCCCTCGTCCCAGTCTCCATTAATTGTTTAGTCCATCAAGGAAGGGTGGGACTCATGAGTCCTCAATCTTTATACAACAAATTATGAGGGAAAAGTCCTCTTATTACTACCAGATGCTGGTCTGGGGTGGTGTACAACTTTAATGCCGGAACTCGGGAGACAGAGGCAGGCACATCTCTGTGAGTTCAGGGCCAGCCTGGTCTACAGAGTGAGTTCCTGGACAGCCAGGGCCAGGACTACACAGAGAAACCCTGTCTAAAACAAAACAAAAAAACAAATAATCATTGTCCTGGCTTCCAGCTAAGGATAATGAGAACAAAAAAGAGCTTAAGTGATTTTACATGCTCAAGAACCACAGCCAGAGTCACACCAGGTGAAGCTGAACAAAGCTACGACAGCTGACAGAGAGCCACTCTAAAAAACTTAGGAGCCAGCGAGGTGGCTCATGCCTTTAATCCTAGGGACCAGAAGGGGAAGGCAGATGAATCTCTGTGTGTTCAAGAGAGTTCCAGGCCATCCAAGGCCCCCTGTCTCAGGGGAAAAAAACAACAACAAAAAAACCCCAAAACAAAACAGAAACCTAAAGGACTAGGGGAAGCAGGTCAAAAATGAAACTACTGACCCATTTAAGAACAGCAAGAATTTTATTATAGGAATGGTGAAGTTCCTTGAACATCTTCAAGCTGCATTAAAGGAACCCTTATCTGGTCCCTGAGATAAACAATCTAGGACCCAGCAGACTATCAATAAATAAATAAACAAATAAATTAATTAATTTAAAAAAATGGAATGGCTCAAAAAAAAAAAAAAAAAACTAAAGAAATCCTTCAGCATCAAGAAAGACCGGTCAAGCCGGGTGTAGTGGCGCACACCTTTAATCCCAGCACTCGAAGGCAGAGGCAGGTGGATTTCTGAGTTCGAGGCCAGCCTGGTCTACAAAGTGAGTTCCAGGACAGCAAGGGCTATAGAGAAACCCTGTCTCGAAAAACAAAACAAAAAAAAGAAAGACCGGTCAAGCAGGACGTGGTGGCGCACGCCTTTAATCCCAGCACTTGGGAGGCAGAGGCAGAGGCAGGCGGATTTCTGAGTTCGAGTTCGAGGACAGCCTGGTCTACAAAGTGAGTTCCAGGACATAGGACAGCCAGGGCTACAGAGAAACCCTGTCTCGGAGCCCACCCCCCCCCCCCCCCAAAGAAAGAAAGAAAGAAAGAAAGAAAGAAAGAAGGAAAGACCGGTGAGCCCTGCGGTGCTGGTGTATTCCTTGAATTCCAGCACTCGGGAGACAGAGGCAGTTCGAAGCCAGCAGTTCTCCAGGACAGCCAGGGCTATTACAGAGAAACCCTGTCTCGGAAAACGGAAAAGAAAAAAGAGAAAAGAGAAAAAGATCGTGTCAGATTTGTCTGTGTCCCGTCTAGTACAAGTCCAGGCACAGAGCAGTTTATATGAATAGTTGACATACTCTTCCAGTATCACCCCCAAAGGGTCCGTCCTTCCTCACTCAGACAGAAGAAACCACCCGTAAGCCGAGACGCGGGCTGCGCGCTGTCGCTCACCTGTAAGTCCAAAACACTCTTCTTTCCAGTACTTTGATTCATAGATTCGCGTCCGGATGATCTTCTCCACCAGATACTGAGGGTTGGTGCCATGGATGCTGTGGGCATCCTTCACTGTACGGTTCGCCATTTTAGAACTCTTTCAATTCTATTTCCGTCGGCTTGCTTAATACGTCACATTCAGTATTTATTTAAAAGAAGGGAAAAAAAAAAAAGGACTACCGGAGGCTAGGGAAACATTAAGGAATCCCTTGCGACCGCGGAAAGCCACCAGCTTCGTACCGGAAGCTGTGGCGTAGAACTCTTTCGCCGGAATACGCACACCCCGCACCAGAGAGGGCCCAAGCAAATTGGCGGAAGTACGTCATGAACCCCCGGGAGGGCGTGGCGAGTGTCCGAAACGCCAATCAGAATCACACTGTGGGCGGGGTTTCGGTTAGTGGCGCGAAAAGTTTTCTCCTGTGCCTTCAGTTCTTAGTCAGCTGAGAGCTGGGACTACGTGTTGTAGCCGTGGTCTCCCGGAGGAGCCAGACCTGGACGAGCGAGCGTCCCCCAGCTACTCCAGTGCCTGGACTGCAAAGCGTCGGCGAGGTGAGTGCGGGTCGTTGTCCACGGACTGCATACACGTGCACCTAGGGCCGTCGGTGCCGGCACCGCTCGCAAGCCTGTAAACCTTCTCGCCTCCCCGGAGCTCCAGGAACACTTCCTGCACTGAAGGAGACCTCGGAGAAGCGGGTGGCGCCGGCCCTCGGTGGGGAGCCTAAGGCTTTGGCTCTCCGCGTGCACTGCTTCTGAAAAGCACTCGCAACCTTTCCTCTGGAACCGCGGAGCTGGTGTTGCTCTCCGCTTTACTGGTGATTCCGCCCAGAGACAGACTTTCTCTAAGTCACTTTCTGGGACTTTGGCGTCTCCTCTCCACATGGCTTGCCCTTAAGTGAGCTTTCATCTCCAATCACTGGAGAAAACATCTAATGGCTCGTATTCTACTTTCTTGGGTCTAGCCTTCTCTTAACAATTGGAGAAATTGGGAGTTCTAAGCTTTGAGCTGTGAGATTCCTGTCACGAGGTCTTTTTAGTTTTCCATAGAAGTCGAATAATCGTAATTATTTTCTACTGTAATGGTTTTTAGACATTTTTCTGTGTAGAGCCGGCTGTCCTGTAGCTTGCTCAGAACCAGGCTGGTCTCGAATTTAGAGACTGCCTCTGCCTCAGGCCCTAGAATTAATGGCATGCACCACCACACCCTGTTTTTTCAGAATTAGATTGGGGAAGGTGCGGGAGGGGGGTTCAAAACAGAGTTTCTCTCTGTAGCCCCGTTTGTCCTGGAACACTTATAGACACACATCTCAGCCCCCTCTCCTGAGAGGCTCCTCCAGACTGTTGTTGCTAATCCTTCCTATAGACAAGTTGTTCCTCTGGCTTCAGGATGAAGTTCTGGGGACAAGTCAAACTTCTTGGAATCCATTGTTTCAATAGTTGGCTACAGTAGGATGGGCATTGGTTTATCATACCGTATTTTCTCTTAGTCTGATTATCTTAGAACAGTGCTTAGCACACAGGCCTCAAATAATATTGGTTGAATAAAAAGAGATACTATTTTTCCATTTTGTGGATTAGGAAATGGGTCCGGTGGACCTGCCACTCTGATTGGGAAGCTGTATATATTACTGTATATAATAAGCTGCCAGAAGTAAATACTATTTTCACAGGTGATACGATGATACATAAGGTAAGGTAGCTTATTGGTATCTGACTGTTCAGACTTAACTTGTACAAAGATAACATCTCCCTTTCATTAGCAAATATTTATTATTGAGCATCTTCTATGAATTTACATTGTTCTGGGGTTACTTTAAAGATTTAAATGAGGTACATGTGTCAAGAGTTTGGGCTTAACTTTTATTAAGGTTCCTTTTATGTTTTTGCATTGGGTATGGTTCCTGTACTGGGTTCAGACTTGTGGTGTCCTTCCATGGATATCGCTAGAAGTCAAACTCTTCTCTTTGCCAAACCAATCCTCCTGGCTCCCCAGTCCATTCACCATTTTTGCTGATAATCAAAATCATTTTGCTGATGGAGGGGGGGGGTTGGGGGTGTGTGGAAGAGTAGTTGATTGAGCTGTGTATTAGCATTTCAACATGCTTTTATATGAGTGTCATTCCTCAGTGGAAAGTTGATGAATAATTAGGATTTCTGGAAAGAAGTCCTAAGGACAGCAGGTAGCAGGCCTTTTGTACTGTAGGCATCTAACTTGTCATCTTTTCATTTTGTGAGGAATCCTACATTTTGTGTGCATGTGTTTGCCAACTTTCTGTTGCTATGACACAGTACTTGAAAAAAAAAACAAGGAAGATAGATTTACTTTGGCTTACAATTTCAGATATTTCTGTCTAGGGTCATGTTAGGACAAGATAAGGGCACCCCAAAGGCTTGTCCCTAAGGATCTACTCCTTTTACCTAAGTCATGTATGTGGCTATATATGAAGTATGTGCCTGGTGTCTCCAGAGGCCAGAAGGAGGTGTCCTATTCCTTGGAACTGTAGTTAAAGTTGGTTTTAAGCTGCTGTGTGGGTGCTCAGGTTCTCTACAAGGGCAACAGGTACTCTTACCATTGGGCCATCTCTCTAACGCCTGTTTCCTTGATTTTAAGAGATTTCAAAATTTCTATCATCTCCCAAGTAGCCCATCAATTTGTGAACCTTTAATCCATTGAAGAGGTCAGATACTCTGTGAGCCAATCAGTTCCCAAAAGCCTATCACATGGCAGCCCTGGCTTTTATCAGGTGACCTTTGGGAAAATACAATTCCAAGCTACAACAGTGCAAGTTTTTTAATAGTTTGATTAATTTTGTTGTTCTATACTACTAATGGGAACACTTTGGTTCATGTCTTTTCTGATAGGTATACGAATTACCGAGTCATAGAGTGGGCATACATCCAAGAATTTGTATGAAAGTTTTTTTAGTTTCCAAAAATGACTATATAAGGTTTTTGTTGTTGTTTTAATTTTGAGAGAGGGTTTCAGTGTGTCACCCTGGCTGCCATAGAACTCTATATAGACCAGGCTGGACTTGAACTCAGATTTGCCTACCTCTGTTTCTCAACTTCTGGGATTGAGCACCATCATGCCTAGTATCTTTACGACTTTAAATGCCCTTTAAACACCATTTATCTTAAAGTTAGATTATTTGAGGATTATAGAAGCTTTGATGGAAAATAGGAATTTGCTACAGATAAATCATTCAGTTGATATTCCCATTTTATTTAAATGAATACTTACTGAGTACTACAATTTGCTTGAGTCTGTGCTTTTTATTTTAGAGACATTTGTTTTCATTGTGGAAAGTTGGGGCAAGTTACAAGATTTATTTCTTACAATTGTGTGTTGCATCAGTGAATAAAAAGAATATATGTTTGTGATGGTTTGTCTATCCTTGGATCAGGGAGTGGTACCATCTGAAGGTGTGGCCTTGTTGGAATGGGTGTGACCTGGTTAGAATGGGTGTGTCACTGTGGGTGTGGGTATAAGATCCTCACCCTAGTTGCCTGGAAGTCAGTCTTCCACTAGCAGCCTTTGGATGAAGACATAGAACTCTCAGCTCCTCCTGCGCCATGCCTGCCTGGATACTGACATGCTCCCACCTTGATGATAATGGACTGTACCTCTGAACATGTAAGCCAGCCCCAATTAAATGTTGTTTTTATAAGACTTGCCTTGGTCATGGTGTCTGTTCACAGCAGTAAAACCCTGACTAATACAGAAGTTGGTACCAGGAGTGGGGTATTGCTGTGATAGGCCTGACCATGATTTTATTTGAAAGAATATAGATTTTTGGACTTTGGATTTGGAACTCGGTGGAATGCTTTAAATGAGACTTAATGTGTCATCCTAGTAGGAATATGGAAGACTTTGCTGCTGGGAGTAATTTGAACTGTGTTAACCTGGCCCAAGAGATTTCAAAGGAGAAGAATTTCAGTATGTGGCATAAAGACTGTTTTTGTGGTATTTTGGTGAAGAATGTGGCTACTTTTTAACCCTTGTCTGAAAAGTCTGCCTGAGGCAAAGGTGAAGAGACTTGGATTAATTGCATTGACAAAGGAAGGTTCAAAAAAGCCCAGCAGAGACTTTGTTCTCTGGTTAAGTCTCACATAGAGAAGTTTGAACAAGCATAGCAAGCTTAGAAAGGCAAAATATAAAATATATGGTTCGAGTATTGAAGGAGTACCAGGAAGTGAAATGGAGCAAAATCTTGTGTTCTAGGAGATAACAGATTAAGGGAGTGGGACCTTGGGGCAAGGTTCTACCCAGCTTAATTAGATCCAGGCATGGTGGTACACACCTTTAATCACATGCTGATCTCTGCATTCAAGGTCAATCTACAGAGCAAGAACCAGGATAGCCGGAGCTGGTGAGATGGCTCAGTGGGTA
The DNA here is from genome assembly GCF_000001635.26 of Mus musculus. NCBI lineage: Eukaryota > Metazoa > Chordata > Mammalia > Rodentia > Muridae > Mus > Mus musculus. The sequence continues at coordinate 108,583,414 of NC_000070.6, forward strand.
AGAGCACTCAACTGCTCTTCCTAAGGTCCAGAGTTCAAATCCCAGCAACCACATGGTGGCTCACAACCATCCGTAAGAAAATCTGACTCCCTCTTCTGGTGTGTCTGAAGACAGCTACAGTGTACTTACATATAATAATAAATAAATCTTTAAAAAAAAAAAAAAAAAGAACCAGGATAGCCAAGCTTAGGCAGTGAAGCATTTAGAAAACATAAAGCCAGTGTTAATGTAATAGTACAAGGGGATCATGTTCTAGATCCTGTAAGCAGCAGAACTTGGCAGCTTCAGCCATGTGGCTCTGGCTCTAGAGTTAAGAATGGAAGGAACTACTTGATTGATGCTGGTTAGCTGGAGCTAAGGAATTAGCGGTGATTAAGAATAGACCAGCATCACTGAGGTGAAATCTTATGGGAATTGTTTTCTGGGAGCACAAAGAAGCTGTGTTCCAGAGATAGCCAAGGTTGTACCTCGTGCTACAGCTGGACTTGGTAATGTGTAAGAATCACCCAGGTGGTACTGGTTTTGAAAGCATGAAGATGTCATGAAGAACAGCTGAGGCTTGGCACTGTGAGAGGTCTTGGAGGCCACTGGAGAAGGTGTATCCAAACTACAGCTGAGGAGCTGTAGTTAATGGCCCAGGACTGAAGGGGTCATGCAAAGGAGGCTATTGGTGAAGCTTAGTTGGAGTGGAACACCCCAGTGTATTGGAGATGTCAGTACCATGGAGTGATCACCAAGAACTGCAGCCATAGTGGAATGGATCAACCTGAGCTTAGAGTGCTACAGAGGGCAGAGCTGGAGAAGTGATGCCAGCCCTTAGGAGGAGTCTAAAAGATGAAGTAGAATCCCAGACACTGAAACAAGAAGCTGTAACATTGAAATTGCCTTGGAGACTCAAAGATGTTAAAGATGCCAGAGCCATGGCATACATGCTGAGGAAAGCTGCTAACAGGGAGTGGAACCAGCCCAGGAGAAAGCAGTTTGTTGCAGTCAACAAAGATGAAAAAGGAGTGGAGATCTGAAGACCGCTTTGACATCAGCCATGGAGATGCAGAGTTTGGAGTTTGCTCAGCTGGTTTCCTGCCTTGCTTTGGGGATTACAGTTAATTAAATTGAATGAATCTCAGAAGAGACCTTGAACTTTGGACTTTTAACATTGTTGTGACTGCTATAGACTATGAGGACTTTGAAAGTTGGACTAAATGCATTTTGCATTATGCTATGTTTAAGTATGGCCCCTATAGACTCATATTTTTGAACAAGTCTATGGGGACCAGGGAGTGGAATGTGATGGTTTGTCTATCCTTGGACCAGGGAGTGGCACCATCTGAAGGTGTGGCCTTGTTGGAATAGGTGTGACCTGGTTGGAATGGGTGTGTCACTGTGGGTGTGGGTATAAGATCCTCATAATTGGGATTATGCCCTATGCCACTAGGCCTGGCTTCTTAGCTCTTTGTTTAGGTCTACCTTGTATTTGATTAAGATTCATGTTAGTAGTGCTGCCAGAGCAGTACCCATTAGTGACATTGGGAATGTGTTCAAATTATACTCTACACAATCATAGCATGATCATTTGCACCTGTTGGTTTGTTGTTTTTGAGTCAAGGTCTTGCTATGTGTAGTCCTAGCTAACCTGGCATTTGCCATGTAGACAGGGCAGGACTGGAACTCAACAGATTTGTATTTGTCTCTGCCTCACAAATGCTGAAGTTTCATGGCTGTCACTCATGTATCTCTTTTCCCTGCCCAACTCCTGAGATTTTTGCCAAGCTAAACTTCATTCAAAGTATAAATAAAGGGGAAAGCTGGTTCTTCACAGGAAGAAGGGACCAGGGCCAGACTCCCTAATAACCCAGTCTTCATTTCACTATTGGAGTTTTTTAGATACTTTTTTTAAAACAGAGAAATTTTAGGGACCAAGTGTTTCTGAACATTATATAAGATACGATGCCATAGAATTTGAGGAAATCCATTTGTTTAATTTGGATTTCTACAGCTTTTACAATTCTTTTTTCCAAGAAGCCTTTGTTCTGATTAGTAATTCAGAGTATTGTTAACCCTGTAAGAGAAGCATCACATTTTGATTAAAAGCTTAGTACTAATTACTTAATTCTAAGATTGGCATGGCTGATATTCTTATCAGTACCAAGAGATTATAATGTCTAAATCCATTGTAGAGAATCATATTAGACTTTTCAGTTCTTTTCCAGTTTTCTATCACTAAAACCAAATGTGCCTTAGAGATTTATTTAATGTATGACTGCCAGTGTGTATATACGTGTACCTATCATTACCTGCTTTTGAGGTTAGAAGGGAGCATGAAATCCCTTAGAAGTGGAGTTACAGACATTGTGAGCCTCCATGTATGTAGGTGCTTGGGAGCTAAACTTGGTGCTGGTAAGTGCTGAGCCAACTCTCAACCTTATACTTTAATACCAGCATTTCTTTTCACCTATTCACAGTATTCAGATCTGGGTCTATCAGATGCAAAGAAAACTATTCTGCCAAAGCAAGTCTAGTTAGCTACTGATTTTGTATGGGTATATTTCTATGTACATATGAGGTCCATTCCTCAGGAGCTGTTACTTAGGTTTTTTTTTTTGTTTGTTTTGTTTTTGTTTGTTTGTTTGTTTTGTTTGTTTTTTTGTTTTTTCGAGACAGGGTTTCTCTGTATAGTTTTGTTTGTTTTTAAAGATTGTTTCTTTTATTGGCCTGGAACTTGCCAAGTAGGTTAGCCTGGCTTGTCAGCAAGTCCCAGAGAGTCACCTGTCTCTGTTTTCCCTGCAGTAGGATAACAAGAGCATCCCACCATGCCTAGGTTCTTCATGTACTTTCTGAGAAATAAACTTAGGTCCTTGTGTGTTGGAAACCATACCGTGAGAAAGTAAGCCTTTCACAGCTTCCCATCCTAATAAGCCAAATGGCCTTGTGCTAAGGAGCGGGTCATCACCTCCTCCTCCCTATCCCTTCCTAGCACCAGAGACCCTAAAAGCTGAATTATAGTCACCTCTTCCTTATCTCTTCCTGACTCCCAAGACTTCTAAGGACATGAGTTATGTGCTGAGCCCAGCCTGACACCCAAGGCTGTTAAGGAGGAATCTACACCCCGGAGATAAGACTCAGTGCCTCCTGCCTGCAGTCTGAATTCAGCCTTCAGGTCCCCAGATGCCCACTTCTTTGTTCTTAGTTAATTCCCCCTCAACCCCTCCCTGTTTCCCTTGCTGTGTGCTTAAAACCTGGCGTTTCGGCCTAATAAACTGAGACCTTGACAACTCTTTACTTGGTCTCACTTCTGTTTCTCGCTCATTTCTCTTCAGGTTTGCAGTCACCCTCACACCCACGAATTACTGGGTCCTGCTGGGCGGGACACTTGTGCTTGCTTACATGACACTTCACTAACTGAGCTAGGTCTTTATTCTGTAAAATGATTATTATGTTAATATAGATTCATAAAACTAGTACAGGTGTAACAGTTCCTTAACCAACTAGTTCCCAAATAACCACACTAAAAGACTAAGACTTATTAAAATTGCCTTGAGCCAAATACTGAGCAGTTCTTCCATTCTGAACCTCCAAGCTAGCTCGGTTTCCTCCCAGACAATATTCACATATTACTTGCATTTTTTATTTTTTTGTACTTTTTTCTTCCAGTTCTCCTGTTGCTTCCTTGACCTCTCCTTGTGGGTTGCTCCTTCCTGCCTGCCTGCCTGCCTGCCTGCCTTCCTTCCTTCCTTCCTGTTTTTTTTTCTACTCCTCCTAGAATTGGAAGTTCCACTCTATCCTCTAAAGCTCTGTATTGGCTCATTGACTTTCATTGCCAATGTAGAATGAATGAGAAGCAATATTTATATACAAACTTGAGATAGGAGCTTCTGAGAATAAACATAACAAAACTATGTCCAGACTGAAACCAGATACTGGGATAGAGAAATCAGCACGTAAAATAATACAAATAGATTCTACCCTGTGTACAAAAACATATTGCCGATCTGAGTGGGATGGCACGTTTAATAAAGTTCATCACTACTCCCTCAAGTGCTGCTTTTATAGACTTATGCCACTATCCCTGGTAACCCCTCATTGGAGTCCATGTTATCAATGTCTGCTGATTACTCAATATATTCAGCTCAAAAATCCTTAGAAAGATCTACTCCCTCAATCATAAGACTTGACTCTAATATCCAGCCGTTCCTTTAGGCTCTTTGCACCATAGTTGTTCTTTGACCCGGTCCACAGTCAATGGGGTCTGCAAGAGCGAGTGGGGTTGTGGGGCAAGAGTTGTGGCGAAGAATGGAGACAACACAGGCTATCTGCTCAAGTCTCTTTTATTGAAAGGTAACTATGGGTGTGTATATATATATACACACATACATACATACACACACACACATACATACATACATACATACATACACACTCTCTAGGGAGTGCAGCTGGAGACACTTAACCACAGATCCAGGATGCATAGGAGAAAAACAAGATGTTATCAGAGTGTGTTCAGCTGTAGTGGGCTTCTTGCAAAAACATCATGCTAAGAAAACAAGTCTCTCGTCAGTGAGTAAATAGCTCAAGATTCTGCTAAGAGTTGGCTTCCAACAGTTCTTTACTATGCTATATTTTACCCTAGCTGAAGAGATGTCACTTGGACATTTGTTCACAATTGTGCTTTGTTTGTAGTAAGTGTTTTCTCTCTCTCTCTCTCTCTCTCTCTCTCTGTCTCTCTCTCTCTCTGTGTGTGTGTGTGTGTGTGTGTGTGTGTTTCTTGGTGTAGCCCCTGGCTATCCTGGAACACTGTAGACCAGGCTGGCCTCAAATTCACAGAAATCTACCTGCCTCCCGCTCCCGAGTGCTGGGATTAAGGGTGTGTACCACCACCACCACCTGCCTAGTAGTAAGACTTTGTAGGCATTTATAATTTATTTTCTTTACATATTGAGCCTCTATATAAAATATACTAAATCACCTGTATTTGATTTCCAACAAGATTGACTTTTTCAGTGTTACTGAGCTAGGCGAGGTGGCCCGCGCCTTTAATCCCAACACTTAGGCGGCAGAAGCAGGGGAATCCCTGAGTTGGAGACCAGCCTGGTCTACATAGTGAGTTCCAGGACAACCAGGGCTGTGTAAAAGAGACACTGTTTTGAAGAACAAACAAAAAGATAAAAAAATAAATGTTATCGGTTTAAATGTGTGGTAGTGGGCAGAGGTATTAAGGGGAGAATGCTGAACTCCATTAAGGCAGGAACTGACTGTATCTTACAGCCCATCAGACCATGCCATCCTACCTCACAAGGCAGAAGACCAGACAAACTTTCTCATGGGTTGGCAGGCCATTGCCGAATCGAAAACAGTTCCAACAAATGTACAGGTAAGTAGTGAAGCTCTTTTTTAAGATTTATTTACTATTATACATAAGTACACTGTAGCTGACTTCGGACGCACCAGAAGAGTGTGTCAGATCTCATTATGGGGTGGTTGTGAGCCACCATGTGGTTGCTGAGATTTGAACTCGGGACCTTTGGAGGAGCAGTCAGTGCTCTTACCCACTGAGCCATTTTACCAGCCCCCAGTAGTGAAGTTGGAATGCAAAATGTAGCCTCTCAGGCTAAACTGTTAATAGTTTGTATTTAAACTGTTCTGTTCACTGTGGTTTGAGGTTTGAGGGACAATAGATAGATCCGATATTTTGTTAAGACGTTTTTGTGATGCAGAAACATCTGTTGTGGCTTGTAAGTAAAATCTGATGTATACCATAATGTCATCTACTTAGGGTGAATTTGAAACTTAAAAGATAAAAAGAGATGTTGGTCCTGTGTCCTTCTGAACCTTGTGCTTGTGTGGGTATATGTATGAGGTGTGTGTGCTCACTGCAGGCCCGAAGCTGATGAAAATGGAGTGCTTCTTTGATTGCCCTCTACTTGTTTATTGCACTATTTTAATCCTTTGAGAATTTCATTCTGTGTTCTGCTCCTTCATTGTCCTCCCTATTCTTCCCATCACTACTCTCCTATCTCATCCCTTTCTACCCAACTTTGAGATTTCTTTCCTTTTTTTTTTCCCTTTACCAGATGACTTAAATTTGTATTGTGTGTCTTGGGAGTGGGCCTGCCCTATAGGGGTCAGTTTATTAAAGAAAACTGACTCGCCCTCTCCTAGCTATCAGATGACAGTAGCTATTGAGCTCCAGGTAGGGTTTTGTGCCCTTCTCTCTGTGCTAGGATTTTTTTGTCTGGCTGGAGCTTGTGAAAGTCTTGAGCATGCTGTCACAATTGCCTTGAGTTCATATGTGCACCTGCCCTGTTGTGTCTGGAAAACACTTTTTCTTGATGTTATTATCAACCACCTCTAGCTCTTAGAATCTTCTTGTCTGTCCCCTCTTCCATGAAGATCCCTGATCCTTATGGAGGCCCTACACTCTGTCTGTTGTTGCAGGTCCCTTTTGCTGAACCCAGAGCTCAGCTGTCTGGGGGATTCCTTGATTTGCTTCCCAAGTGCTGGACACACAAACACATACACACACACACACTCTCTCTCTCTCTCTCTCTCTCTGTCTCTCTCTCTCTCTGTCTCTGTCTCTGTGGCTGCCACCCTTGCCTGGCTTTTTATGTGCATGCTGGGAAACTGAACTCTAGTCCTTGTGCTTGCTTGCTCAGCAAGTGCTTCATCCACTGAGCCAGCTCCTCACTCCTTAGCAGTTTTGATATTAGCCAGTTTTCCAGCCCCTTGGAGGAAGCCTTTCTTGTTCTTGTCAATAACTGGGGTAGTTAAGAAGTATAGGAAGGCATCTAAATTAATCATTTATGCTAAAAACAGTTCATTGAGCCCATTTTGTGTACTTTGACTGGGTGCATTGTTTTCCTAGTGAGATAAGTGGAGAGCTAAGAGAAACCATTTAGAGGAATTTCTAGTGTAAGAACATCTTTGAATTTGAGAAATGGCTCAGTGGTTGTGGGCGCTGGCTGATCTTTCAGAGAATTCAGGTTTGATTCTCCCACATATACTATGACTCAGCTTTCTGTAAACTTGAGTTCTGGGGAATCCAGGGCCTCATGGGCACTACACATGGATGAGGTGCATAGGCAAGCATTCAAGCAAGAACTCATCGCATGAAATAAAAATTCAGTCTCAAAGAATTGAAAGAGGGAGCTGGACAGGCATGTCCTTTAAAAGAATGTTGTCTGTAGTATCAAGTTTTAAAAATCTTTTCCCACTTTAATTACCGTGTTTGTTACTTTCTAGAGAAATTTGTATGAAAATCAATGATGGTTCTGAGATTCACATCAAGGTTGGACAGTTTGTATTGATTCAGGGGGAAGATAATAAAAAGCCCTATGTGGCTAAACTGATTGAATTATTTCAAAATGGTGAGTTTGGGCCTGAAATGGGAGCCTTATCTTATGGGGCATGATTGCAAAGTATGCATGAGGGGAGACTGCTGAGTTCTCTAGTCACAGACACTTGCAGAACAGCATGGACGATGAGGTGGATCGTGTAAGCATTGGCCGTTCCTTTCTCCGACTAGAATTTAGCCTTTCCATTATTTTTAGGGGCAAGAATGTTCTTCTAGAGTACAGCATTTGGGGGTAGGAATTTTGAAAGACATTAGGAAAACTGGTGATTCGTACTACTAGTTATGTGTGTGGGTTTTTTTTTTTTTTTTTTTTTTTTTTTTGGTTTTTTGAGACAGGGTTTCTCTGTATAGCCCTGGCTGTCCTGGAACTCACTCTGTAGACCAGGCTGGCCTAGAACTCAGAAATCCGCCTGCCTCTGCCTCCCAAGTGCTGGGATTAAAGGCGTGCGCCACCATGCCCGGGTGTTATGTGTTTCTTAATATGAGAAAGTTACTATGAAATTTTTCAAGTATGATTTCTTTACAAGTAGAGAGGAAGCAAATTGTATTAGAAAGGTGTAACAATTCCTGTTCAGACAGAAGGAAAAAAAAAACACTTTTGATGATTACCTCACAGGGACTTTTATACAAAGTTTGACATGCTAGAAAAAAATGGTGCTCTTCATTAGAGGCTGGGTAGGCTCAGATTCAGGACCTGCCTAGTGAGTGAGATGGTACTCACAGCTACTTCCGTGTCTGGGAAGGTGGGAACAGGCCAGAACTCCAGAGAGAAGAGCAAGAAGCAAGAGGGCTACACAGAGAAACCTCCCCTCCAAAAGCAACAACAACAAAAGAAGCAAGGGAGCAACTTGAAACTGTATAAAGCCATCTCTCCCTAGGGATATAGTTGTCAGAGTCCTGTGGAAGTTCATATGCCTAAGTGGGACAAGGAAGAACAGTAAAGAGACTTTTACTTAACACAGATGGGAGGGAGGGAGGAATGCCTGACAAGCGTGGAGAGAAACTTTATCAAGCTGTTATCTACTAGAGAGGGAGCACTGCAGAAGTGTGAGCTTGGTCTAAGACTTAAGAGCCCTTGTGTAGAACTTCAATTGATGACTTAGTATCGCTACAGAGTTAAGGACCGAGGCCCATGATCACACTGTTGAGAATATATCCTTTTGGTTTTGGTATATTAACATAGTGGTAAGTTATAAGAGTAAAGCTGTGTTTCCAGAAATCATGGTAGTTATTGGTTGCCATCTCACACGGACTTGAATTTTGTCTTTATATTTATTTATCTCCTTTAGTGTGTGTGTGTGTGTGTGTGTGTGTGTGTTCAAGTTCATTATAGTCTGCATGAGAGAAATCAGGATGCTGTGGGAGTTGTTTCTCCCCTCCTACCGAGTGGGTTCCAGGAAGTAAACCTAGGTTGTCAGGGTTGGCTCCGGGTACCCTTACTTGTTAAATCTTCTTAGTATCCCAGTATTTTTTCAGATTTAAGTCTCAGGTACCCCAAGCTGAACTCTATTCCTTTAAGTTGTGATAGTCCTGCCCTTGTTTACCAAGTGCTGGCGTTATAAGTATAAACTACCATACCTAACTGGTGGCCTTCTTAATAATCATTAACTTGTATTGTAAGCAGTTATGGCAACTTGATTTCCTTTTTTTTCTTTTTTAAAAAATTTTTTTATTTTATGTATTACACTGTCGGTGTCTCCAGACACACCAGAAGAGGACACTGGATCCCATTACAGGTGGTTGTGAGCTATCATGTGGTTGCTGGGAATTGAACTAAGGACCGCTAGAAGAGCAGCCAGTGCTCTTTACCACTGAGCCATCTATCTCTCCAGCCCCAGTAACTTGTTTTCCATCCCTTTGGAAATGCCCTGTGTACTGATAAACATCATAAAGGAGTAGAGCCCGGGGCTGGAAAGGGAGCTCAGTACCTGGGAACACTTACTACACAGTAGGGGACCCAGGGCTATTTCCTAGTACCCGTGTCTACAACTCCAACTCCAGAGGAGCTGAGTCCCCTTTTTAGCCTCCGCGGATACTGCATGTACATATGGTCATATATGCATTCAGTCAAAACACTCATGCATATCAAATAAAAATAAATTTTTTTTTTTTAAAAATGGAGCAACTCCAGGCCTGTGGCACACGCCTTTAATCCCGGCACTCTGGAGGCAGAGGCGGTTGGATCTCTGTGAGTTTGAGGCCATCCTGATCTACAAAGCCAATTCTAGGACAGCCTGGACTACATAACCCTGCCTCTAAAAGCCAAAAATAAAGGAAAGTGGAGCAACCTAAAAAGTGTTTGTGGAGTCATTTTGCTGCTGATTGGTTCTTTGGTCATTGACAAATAATATTAGGTCCTTGAAACTTGGTTTCTTACTCTGTAAGGAGATAGATAGGTATAGTACATGCTTTGTAGAGTTTATCAGGAGTAAGTATATCTGTTGTGTAGTGTTTGACACGTAGGCAATATTCAGTGCTGTATTGTTTGCCTTACTATTTAATCTTCCCGCCCTCCCCAATCCTCCTAGGAGCTGAAGTTCCTCCCAAGAAATGTGCACGAGTACAGTGGTTTGTCAGATTCCTTGAGATTCCTGTCTCTAAAAGGCACTTGTTAGGCCGCAGTCCTCCTGCACAGGAGATATTCTGGTATGACTGTTCTGACTGGGATAACAAGATTAATGTGGAGACCATCATTGGCCCTGTTCAGGTTCGTGCCTTAAATCCTGCTTCTATCTTTAGCACCCACACTGCATGGCTTCAGAAATATTACTAGTTCTAATTTGAATTCTGTTCTAATTATCTGTTTGGCTGCTTGCCCCAGCACACAGATACTGACAGCATAGAACATAATGCTCTGGGCTTTCTAGAGGAAGCAACATTGGGATTATGACCAGAAAGAAGAGCAGGAATTAGAAAATGTGCCTTAGTGAGAAATGATATGAGCACAGAACATTGTAAGGCTGAGTACATAGTGAGGACTTCACCTTAAATTACTCAGTACAGAGAGTGCTGATTGCTAAAGGCACGCCTGTGTTCCAAGATTTTTTGATTCAGGGGGTGACCTGTTGAGTCTTATTTCTAGAGCTGTTTTCATATCCCAGTAGCAGGATAATGCTCTCTTGTGAGGTTTGTCTTTGGGTGGGGAATTGGTTTAACAATTGCCTACAGAGACTGGTCTGACCTGGCTATAGAAATCTATTTCATGGCTAAATGAGTGAAGGCAGGAAAGGTAGATGCAGACATTGAAACATATAGATTTGAAAGGTGTGCTGTTTAGCTTTTCTCAACTTGACATAAAGAGAGGTGTTTGGAAATACCTCCAACAAATCGGTCTGTGAGCAAGTCTCTGGGGCATTTTATTATGACTAAGGTGAAAAGCCCAGCCCACTGAGTATGCTACCTTCTTAAGGGCCCAGCCCACTGAGTATACTACCTTCTGGGTCATAAAAAATAAAAAAGCAAGGGCAGAAAACAGCATTCATTTTTCCTTGCTCTCTGCTTAAGTTTCTGTCTCCAGTTCCCTCGGTGATGGGCTTTTACCATGACTGCAAGCTGTAAGGTGAAATAAATCTTTTCCTCCACCAGTTAGCTTTGGTCAGTGTTTATCATAGCAATAGAAAGTAGCTACAGCAGAAGGGCAGAGGAGGATGGTGTGTAAGGAACACGGAGAGTTATAAGCAGGACTGTCATTAAAGCCAGCCTGCTAGTGTGCAAGGCCATTTAGGGAACACCAAGCAACAAGTGAGGTGGAGCCTGATCTTAGAAGGCAGTGAACAGTTTAAGAGGCAGGAAGGTGGCGGCTTGTGCCTTTAATCCCAGAACTTGGGAAGTAAAGGCAGGTAGATTCTAAGCCAGAGGTCTCAAAACCAAACAGAGAAGAGGTAAGGGGGGAGAGGAGAGGAAGAGAAGAGTTTAAGTCATCTGGTCTTGGAGCTGTGTGGGACCACCGTTAACTGTTTATTGTGTTGAGCCATTTTGGGGAGTTTGACCTAGATTAATAGATTGGGGGTGGGGTGGGGAAACAAAGAATGGGCTAATATGTGCTTGAACTGAGAGGATAGCAAGAATGAAGAAGAGAAGCCAGGCAGGGTGAGGATATAGTCCAGTTAGTAGACCATATGCCTAGCATAAATGAAGCCCTGGGTTCAATACACAGCTGTAGTTGTACACACCTGGAATTCCAATACTCAAGAAGTAGAGTTAGGATCAGAATTTACAGGAGACCCTGTCTCATAGTAAAGCCTATGAGAGAGAAAAAGAATAATTTGCTGGGCATGGTGGTCCACAGGAGGGAGGGGCTGGCAGTTCTCTAAGTTGGAGGCAGGCCAGGGCTACATAGAAAGACACTGTCTCAAAATCAAAATACGAATAATTTACATTTCATCGAAATCCTTGAACTATTCATGGCTTTTTAAATGCTCAGTTTCTCAGTCAGTGTGCTGTACAGTGTCTGCCTCATTTCATATAAAGATGGGAGGTTAAATAGTTTTCACTGCAGCCATGATAGTCTTTCTTAGCTGTGTAGTCTTCACATTTTCTTGTTCATCTCATTTCTGAAATTCAGGTAGTGGCATTAGCCCCAGAAGAAGTGATTCCTGTGGATCAGAAAAGTGAGGAGACACTGTTTGTGAAGCTATCCTGGAATAAAAAGGACTTTGCACCACTGCCACCAGAAGTGCTTGCAGCATTAAGGGAACAAGAAGATAGTCCTGAGTGGCAAAAACCTTTAAAAGCCAAGATTAAGAATGTAAAAAGCCCTGCCCGGAACACAACAGAACAAGAGGTCAAAGGGATCAAATCAAATCATTCCACTTCCAAATTTCACCAGACTCCTGCTAATATTGTCATCCCCAATGCAAAGAAGTCGCTGGAACTCGATGGTAAGTGGGGTTGTAAAATAGTTTTACCTCAGTGTGCTTATGCCCCTTTATGATAAACCAGTTCTTCCTCCCCCAGCGGTTGCTGCCTGGTGATGTTTGCTGCCTCTATAATTGGCTTATTCTGGGATGTCATTGTTGGAATCACAATGTGATTTTTGTCTCTCTTAGTTTCATCCATTTGGGAGTTATCCCTATTATCATCCTATTGGTGATTTCCTTTTTATGCAATGCTCCATTGTATCAATAACTACACCTTATATTCTTAACAGAAGACATCTGGATGTTTCTAGCTTTTTATGATTGTGAATAGAGCCACTCTAGTTAATGATTCACACTGACACTTGATGCCTCTTTAAGCTCTGTGTGTGTCTCATGCCATATATATAACTCAAAATGGCTCCTCTATGCTTTTTGTTTGTTTCTCCTTTTTTTTTTTCAATTTTTTATTAGCTATTTTCTTCATTTACATTTCAAATGCTATCCCAAAAGTCCCCTATACCCTCTCCCGGCTTTTTGTTTTTTAAGACAGAGTTTCTCTGTGTAGTCCTGGCTTTCCTGGATCTCACTCTATAAACCAGGCTGTCCTCAAACTCAGAGATCCTCTGAGTGCTGAGATCAAAGGGGTGTGTTTCTGTTTTGCTTTAAGACTAGACATTCCTGCCTGCCACCCCCCTCAGTTAGATCAGCACGTCCTGTGGGAAGTATCAAGGTTGAATCTCATTCACCTTTTGTTTTTTACTAGGGCCTAATATGCACCTTGCCTCTCTAATAGTTCAGCTATATCTATGGAGGGCTGTGATTATTTATTTATTTGGGGGGGGGGGGCTTGAGACAGGGTTTCTCTGTATAGCCTTGGCTGTCCTGGAACTCACTCTGTAGAACAGGCAGGCCTCGAACTTAGAAATCTGCCTGCCACTGCCTCCCAAGTGCTGGAATTAAAGGCATAACCCTGGCTAGGGCTGTGATTCTTGATTCTCATAATCCTGGCAAGTGTGGAACAGATCTACATGTAAAGATTGTCTTCAGGAATCCCTCCTTTATCTTGGCAGATATAGTCTGGATTTAAAAAGACCAAAAATAACTTGGGTCTGGTGACACTTTAGTAAAGTACTATAAAATTTCTTCAAATTCTGGTGCGTTGGGGGTGGGTACTGTGTAGTGTTGACTTGGGAAAACTTAATTACTGAATATTTATTTATAAAAGCTGACCTAGAAATCAAATTCTAGATCATGCAGATGCAGCTCAGTGGTGGAGCACATGCTTAGCAAGGTCCTAGGTTCAATTCATAGTGCAGAAATATTAAAATAATAAGTAAAAGTTGTATACATTTATAAATAGAAAAATCGTTTAGAAAAGAAGAGGCCATTGGCCTACAGAAGGAAACTGTGGATTAATACCAAAAATGAATAACTTCCATTGTATTACTTCTGTAACGTCATGAGATGGGGGGTTTGTATTAATAGGTATAACGTCTGTCTCTCTAGGCTTAGGTTTTACCAGGAAGCCTAACACGAGGTGGTCAAAGAAGAGCTCGTGTGACTCCTTGGATTATCAAAAAACATCTAAAAGAAGAGCAGCCTTCTCTGAGACCACCTCGCCTCCTAAAAAGCCTAATAAACCTCGTGAAATCAAGCCCTCTTCAGCTTTGGAAACTCGAGTTAAAAATGGACAAACTCAACCTTTTTGTGCCAAAAGTAGTGTGGTTCTGAGAGCCCGGAACCCAGCTATGACGACCACAAAGCTTGGTGTGGACAACACACTTAGCCCTATCAGGAATGGGTTGAGATCTTCAGTGGTGCCCTCTGGGGGTCTGACACCAGTATACATTAGGAGGTAAGCAGGAGTGTTGCCCCCTGTCATGGTTAGGGGGTATGCAGGAGTGTTGCCCCCTGTCATGGTTAGGAGGTATGCAGGAGCGTTGCCCCATCGTGAGCTACTTGAGATACGTTATGTGGTGAGAAAAGAGTGCTGCAGAGAGACACGTACTAGCCTCGTCTAACCAGACTGAGGATCTTTCCTAAGGTTTCACAACAGAGCTCTAGGAAGTTATGCTCCATGTCTCTGGCCTTGGGAATGTGTTCTTGGAGTTTGGGTGTGGTAGCGTACACCTGTAATCAGGAGGCAGAGGCAGGACTAGCATGAATTCAACGTTAGCCTGAACTACATAGTGACATTATCTCCAAAAAGAAAGACATGCTTTTCTTTTCCAACGTCATTTGAAAATACTGATACTTGTTTCTGGAACTATACTGCTTCATTCACAGTCCTGGATTTCATGTGTTTCCTGTGACTCTTTGGCACAATTTAATGATCACTTTGTTTTCCTCTTCTTTTTTTGGTTTTTGGAGACAGGATTTCTCTGTCTAGCCCTGGCTGTCCTGGAACTCACTCTGTAGACCAGGCTGGCCTCAAACTCAGAAATCCACCTGCCTCTGCCTCCCATGTGCTGGGATTAAAGGCGTGCACTAGCATGCCCAGCCCGATCATTTTGTTTTCTATCAAGTTGGTTTTTGATTTTTATTTTTTTAACCTGGAATCTACTATTAAATATAGTATAAAAAAAAAAAGATAAATCTAGGACAAGCTTTATAGTTTGGCACTTGAGTAGATAATTGTAAGCTTAGATTTTTTTCAAAACCTACTTTATTTAGGATTCCTAAATGCTTCAACCTTCACTTCTAGCCCACTGACCACAGAGGTAGTGGACAAAGAAGGTTAACGGGAAAAGGACGTTGTGGATCTGTTTAGAAGTAGTGCCTTGAGGGTGATCACACTGTTCGTTGTCAGTCCACTTCAATAGCAAACACCAAACACTAAATCAGTAGCAGCACCATGAGTCATGGATGTGGCCAGAATCAGCTGCAATACTACAGGAAGTTCTTTAATGAGTTTCTCTCTACAAAGTAAAGACCAGTCAAGCATTGCACGGGGTAGCAGTGCAAGAGTGTCCTCTGAAATTCTATTTATATGTGGATTCTATTTATGTTCTTTCTAAACATCAGGGGCCCTCTTACAGACAGCTTCCAGAAAGACATTACATGCCACAACTGAGTTGTTTAAAAAAAAAAAAAAAAGAAAAGAAAAGAAAATTTCCACTTCAGATAATGTTGTATAATAAAAATTTGACAGACCACAAATAGCATGATTTTCAATGTTTTCTTAAGTAGAAATTTCTAGCACCTTGCTCATAATAAGTTACTCAATACATATTTTATACTGAGTGTATTTCTGCTAACTTTGAGACTTTGTAAACATGACAAATAAAAAAGGGACAAAATCTTTTGATGGTTAGTCCATCTTGTTCTATGATAGCAGTGTGATAAGTCTGACTTAAATGATGTGTTAAAATTTTGGATCTTAGCCTCACATGGTGGCACACGCCTTTAATCCCAGCACTCGGGAGGCTGAGGCAGAGGCAGGCGGATTTCTGAGTTCAAGGCCAGCCTGGTCTACAAAGTGAGTTCCAGGACAGCCAGGGCTATACAGAGAAACCCTGTCTCAAAAAACCAAAAAAAAAAAAGATCTCTTTTATAAGTTTGTTAGCAAAGTTTGATGAACTCTTGCCAAGGTTAGTATAAAAAGACTAGAAGCCAGTGAGACCTAACTATCTCCAGCACATACTTTGGATCCTTGCTTCCCGAAATGCCTTCCTATAACTCTGATGTGATACCTTGCAGGAAGGCAAAAGAACAAGAAACTCACAAAGAACCCATCCGTACTTCTCGTGTCCATAGAAAGAGTTCTCTCTTGACTTTGAAGCGGATTAGGCAACAGCTTTGGTAAGACTGCCCATTAAAAAGCAACAACCTTGCTCCCTTCTGTGATAGCGTCCTGTACCTCCCTTAATGTCACTTCTATTTGAAGGCCAGTACATTGATACTCACACTTTCACCTAGCATTTTGTACAAGTGTCATAGTCTGAAAGGGACTAGAAATGTTGACCTGGCCTTGTGGCTCCTTGGCTCATGCCTGGTGTTTCAGCAAGACCGGGAATGTGGAATGCCTGAAAGCATTAATTTTGATTTTAATAGACCTTTTTGAATTTGAGCTTCTGATGCTGAATTTTGGGAAGATGAACATTTCTAATACTTATTTTCTCATGAATAAAATAGGGAATATATTTTGTTGAGGGATTTAGTGGAATATGTAATGCCTATATCAGAAATGAAACAAATTCCATATCTCCTGGTGGTGGGATAGGCTGGAATACCTCTAAAGCACACTTTATGCAGTGATTAAGGCCTGTATACTAAATAACAGAAAATAATTAGACTCCATCACTCAGTCTTCTAGATGGTGATGACAGGGACCAAGAAGAGGAAGAGTCCGTAGACTCTGAGAGTGAGGAGGAAGATGAGTTTATTTCCTCCCTCCCAACAAGAAATTCCCTGGGGCAGTCCAGGACCCGGCAGACCCCCTCCAAGTCACCACAGAAAAATGTAAGGTTCTTTTGGGTTTCTTTCCCAGTGGTATGTCCCTCTTGTATGATAAAGAATGGTAATGCCAAGACCAAACACTAACAGTTGGATTCTTAGCTTATTTAAGAAAGTCTGTCCCTAAGAGGAGCAGGCCTACATGAATTTGAGGACTGAAAATTAGTCTACTTAAAGATGAGCTTTTTACTCTTGTGTTATTTTAGAAGACAGTGTGTTGCTATGTAGTCCAGGCTGGTCCCAGACTTCAAGCATGTGCTACTACATGTGGCTAGCTCGAGGTGATTTGGGTTCAAGTTTCTCTTAAGGGTCAGAGTCAAATGGCCAAGAGCCCAGCCTCCTGAGGGAAGTATAGACACTGACATATTCTGGTGTTTGCATTTCCCTTGGCATGCATAGGGAACTGAAGCCCAGGTTGCACTTAATGCAACTGAGAAACCAGGAGTGCTGCTTCAGTGTGGCAATAACTATGCAATAGCAAAATGGAAGGAAGTTCTTGTGGGACCGTAGCAGCCTTAAAGATGTTGGAGTCCTCTTGTACAGAGGTGGGTTTGAGAAAAAACAGGGCAAAACATAACAGAGCTCCTTAGCGTACAGTTAAGAAATGCTCACTTAGATATTGTTTTCCATTTTTCCAGATCAAGATGGAGCTGAGGCTGAAATCTAAGAACAGGCTCTAGGGAAGGGAGTCTAGTAGATCCTATTTGAACGAGAGCCACATTTACTGTAGTATGTGTGCAAAAAGTTCTCTGTTACCCTGGGTCTCACCTGGAACGTCTTGTAGACTTCTGGTACTTTTCCTTCAGGTGCTGTTTTCTCCCAATTGATGAATGACCTTTTAAACAATTAGAGTCTGCACATACTGTAGCTGGGGAACAATTGGAGCTATGACTATTACTTCACTCCTGGAGGAGAAATGAGACAAAGCACTGGTCTGTTCCATAGAGTAATCCTCAAGAAAGAAAGAGCCTCTGGAGCTGGGGAAATGGCTCAGGGTTTAAAGAACTTTGCTTTCCCAGAGGACCTGAGTTTAATTCCCAGCACTCAATGCCAATTCACAACTGTCAGTAATTCCACTGTTGGCAAACTAAGTGTTCTTTTCTGATGTCTTTGGACACCAAGCACACACATGGTACACACACACACACACACACACAACACCCCTGCACATGAAATAAAGTTTTTTTGTTTATAAAGAGTAGGCCTATGAATGAGCGCAGGGACAGGGATTTGTAGTAGAAAAATCTGATGAGGCTTTTTTTTTCTTTGCAAACTGCTAGGTTATAGATGGAAGAATACCTGAGTCAAAGCTTACCCATATTTTCAAATAAAAAGATTTCAGGAATCACATATGACCTATGGCTCCTCTCCCCCCACCCCCCAGAGTAGCTTGTGATTATATATTATATATATATTATATATGTGTGTGTATATATGTGTGTGTATGTATGTGTGTGTGTGTATGTGTGTGTATGTATGTATATATATATATGCTTTGAACTATAATTTAGTGGCAGATCACCTTCATAATATATATGAAGCCTTGAGGATTTTGTTTATTTTTGAGATTGTCTAATTGTTTATCTTTGCCCCATGTCTGCTTCCTGAGTCCTAGGATTTTTGTGCACCACCATTCCTGCTGAATAATCTATATGTTTTTATTTCCTCAAATTAACTATTTTAATCCCAATTCTATATAAATATTAGAGAAAGGGGATCATGTTTGGACTGTGAACATGTTTGATGTGAGCGGGTAGGGATAGAGGATGAGTAATTTTTATTTTATGCATGTAGGAGGTAAGACTACCTTTTGTCTTTTGCCAGTTCTGGGTAGTTTTGTTTTGTTTTATTACAACCGATACTTTCTTTAAATACAGCCTAAACCTAGAACACCTCATCGTGCCACTCCTCAGATCCGAGACAGAAACCTGGCTGTCCAGGAGCCAGCTAGTGCGCTGGAAGAGGCACGGCTGAGGTAAGCTACTCAGGGGTCCTGTTTGGGGTAGACAGCAGTGATGGGGCCTTCCCTTCCCAGAAATTGGAGGTTGGTTGAGCCAGCACTATTATGTCACAGGACTCCGGTGGAGTCAGCTTGTCAGATTAAAGTCTGAAAGCTTTCTCATGAGGAAAGAGTTTCAAGGAAACTTACTCCCGGATCTTTGGCTATTCCCCTAACCCATAAAATTAATTTTCCAAATCCACATTAGTCTAGTGTATGGATCTACGTGCACTCTCTATAGTATTACCTTATAGTAAATGCCTTTTAAGATTGTATTCTAACATAGCTAAAGCCTTTTTCCAGTGTTCTTAGACTCCAGATAGCAGCAAAGAGCTTAACCCATTCAGTAACTAATTAAGCTCTACCATAAAACAATAAAGCACCTGCTATTTACTCAGCTGTCTGTAGATAGAGACTAAAAGTCTCACTGAGATAGAAATCTTTTACTACAGGCTACATTCCATGTCAAGTATAAGTTGATATACTACCCTGATAAGGGGGAACTCTCCAGACAGGATAAGTTTTACTAGACCTAAGAATTTAGAGCTCCTGATAACACACTACTCTTAAGGCCTATCAAGAGTTAACAACCCCCTGATGCTTTTAGGCTGATCCTAGGCAGGGCTTGTTATCCCTAATGTAAACATTTAATTAGTCCCTGCAAATTCCTTTCTGCTGTAACTGGTGAATTTCAGTGTATCTTGTCTTTTTGTGATTTGTATCCTCTGATAATTCGTTGTAATATAAGTCTGAAGCTCAACCAGAACATTACATTCAGATTCAACACCTCTCTTGTGTGTGGCTGATTGTCATTTTCATCCGACTTCTTTGCCCATCTGCCTAAAAAAATCCCATTCCTCGAAGACCAGGGACCCAGAGGGTCTGTGGCACTATTATACATGCAGACGGAGGACAGTATGACAAGCACCTAAACAAAAACCTCTGGCTGATGGATGCACAGGAAGGAAGCACCTATAGAGTCCTGCTGCCATCGCATCTGGGGTGGGAGCTGTCTCTATGAGTGGTGCCCCTTAGTTTCAGAGCCCTAAAGAAGAATTCTTTTAAAATGCAGGAACCTAGGTCCTGTCAGACATCAAGATTTTTGGAAAGCTGTAGGTTTGAGTCTACCCGAGTGGTTCTGTTGTAGAAGGGGGAAACTGGGTGGGGCATCGTAGAGAGAGATGATAAGTGAAGAATTCCCTTTTATCATATAGCTTCCATATAGGAATAATAGACGGGTCTTTTCCCTTCTATTGGGTAGATGGTGACAGACTTTCAGGCCTTTCTGTTCTATCTACCACCAACTGTAGGTTGCATGTTTCTGCTGTGCCTGACTCTCTCCCCTGTCGAGAGCAGGAATTCCAAGACATCTACAGCTTTGTGGAAAGTAAACTTCTTGATGGGACTGGAGGGTGAGTAGTGCTGAGTGGACAGGTGGGCGTAGTAAGAGCTCCGTCTACCCAGGGTGTGTGGTAAGCAGAGCCATTGCTAAACCTAGGAGAGTAGACTTCTGCCCTTGGAAGCCTTGGTAAGTATAAGGTACTGGGTTTAATCCCCAGCACTACATAAAATGTAGATGGTGTTGAGGTAGAAGCAGGAAGCTCAAGCGTTCAAAGCCATTCTTGGCTACATAGTGAGTTTGAGGCTTGCTTGGGCTATGTGGGATGTTTGTCTCAATTTTAAAGCGGGGAGGGGGGGGTGACCTTTGGAGAGTAAGCTTGCACTAATATAGCCTTGACTGTAGAATGAATGTCCTCTAACAGGCCTAACTGACCAATTTCCTATAGTGTAGTCTTCACTACTCTTACTTGCATCTCAGGGGTCTTGCTCTTTTTGAACATGTGGATGGCATGGATTCAGCCTATGTGTATTGTTTTCTTGCTCTAGGTGTATGTACATTTCTGGGGTCCCTGGGACAGGGAAGACAGCCACTGTGCATGAGGTCATACGCTGTCTGCAGCAGGCAGCAGAAACAGATGATGTTCCTCCCTTTCAATATGTTGAGGTTAATGGGATGAAGCTGACAGAACCCCACCAAGTCTATGTGCAGATTTTAAAGGTAGGCTAAGTTATTTGGGGTTTTGGGGAAACAGTTCCTTAGAAACACATGGAAAAGGAAAGAATTACTTAATTTTATGTGCACTTCACAAATTTATCCAGAGGTGGCAAAGGTGAGGCAGGCAGACTTTTTAGAGGTTAGTGATTACATGCCAACATGGAAGGAGCCCCTAGCTCACAGATGGCGTGGAGAGTGTCTTGGATTTGAATGTAAGCCTTGTTCTTTCATTCACTGGTAACCTTTGAACAGATAATATCCCGCTAGGTAAAGGGACTAGAGTTAGAGGCAGGGTATAGGAAATGAGTAGCTTCTTCTTGTAGACTCATTACTCTTTACTACAGCAGTTGCTTTTCCCTTGTGCAGAAACTGACAGGCCAGAAGGCAACAGCCAATCATGCAGCAGAACTGCTGGCGAAGCAATTCTGTGGCCAAGGGTCCCAGAAGGAAACCACTGTACTGCTCGTGGATGAGGTGAGGTTCCGGGGTACTCGTCTGCCTCACTGCCGGGATGCCCAAGCCATGTTGGGGAGCCGGCAAGCAGCTCAGGGGGGCAGGACGCAGTACATAATGGGGTTCCTCAGTCCATGTTTTCTTGAGTGGGAAATTGGAGTCTGGGACAATTGCCGTGGTTCTCAGCCTCCTGTGTACCAGATGCTGCTGGGTACCACTGGGAGTTGGGAACGGGGCTTGAGCTTCCCCTCAGGGTGTCTGAGCCCAGGACTGTGGTGGAACCTGGTTTGGTTCCGAGTGAGTGTTAAAGCAGAGGTCTTTGCTGTGGCAATCCTTGATGAAGAGGTGGTCTTTGCTTGTCCAAACGGTTTTATTTGATGGTGGATGTAAATGCATACATCCTTACTCAGGGTGAACCAGGCATTAAATACCTTTCTCGGGAAGAGGTGCCCAGGAAGGGGATCCCATCAGCTGAACTGTTGGGGCCTAGCTAAAAACCTCAGAACTCCAGGGCTTTATGCTATGTCACTGATTGCTATGGTCCTCTCAATGGGGTGTCTTACCTGCTCCAGAACAGCTAGCGCTTGGCAGGGAGCTGGCTCCACTCCTGCTGTTCTCAATTCTGAGATTCCCTGGAGTCTGAGCCTGTTTGGCCTTACCCAGTCCTTCTGTCTGGTGGCATTGTCTACTTGCCCCACTGTGAGGTGCCCCAGGAGTACAAGAGGAGGAGTGGCTGCACAGACTCACTCTCCCAGAAGCAGACAGTGTGTAGGCAAAAGTGCTGGCTCCTTCTGTATCAACTGAAGCCTGTCCATTGATTCTCTTACGGACTAGAAAGTGCCATGTGGACAGGGCGTGCACTCACTCTGTAGTGCAGGCTATCACTTTATGTGCTCTGGCTTGGTCTCTGAGTGACATTGTATGTATATTGTCTTTGGCAGCTTGACCTTCTTTGGACTCACAAACAAGATGTAATGTACAACCTCTTTGATTGGCCTACTCACAAAGGGGCCCACTTGATAGTGCTGACCATTGCCAACACCATGGACCTTCCCGAGAGGATCATGATGAACCGTGTGTCTAGCCGACTGGTGAGTCCAGGGTGCTCTGCAAAAATGAAAATATAAAGCACTAGTAAATACGATTTTTGCTATAACTATCATTTTTGTGCTGGAATGAGAAATGTTGCTTGCCCTTTTCTATAAATACCATACCTTGGCTTTCTGGTCTCACAAAGTACTAGAAGTTTAGTTACTTTTAAAAAATAAAAAGTATTTAAGCCTGCCACCTCTTCGGTACTTAGAATAAAGCAGAGAACCAGACCAACTGTCTCTGCCTTCGTGGGCTTATGGTTAGTTTGTCAGGAAGCACCACCATCAGACCGTGAAGAACGTGGTGGTAAGGGAAGGTGGGAGCTGTGATTTCCTTACAGCACCTCTGTCTTCTTGGAAGATTCTAAAAAAAAAAAAAAGCTTATAATAGAAAACAGGATAGGTTGGTATCTACTGACCTGCAAGGTACCCAGGTCAACTAGGCAGCAGCTGAAAGGAGAAATGGGAAGAAAGTAATAGATTGTTACATGGGACTTAAGGACCAAGCTTGAGGACCTGTGAACAATTTCCCTCCGCAATCTGTCATCTTGTGTCTTCAGGGCCTCACCAGGATGTCTTTCCAGCCCTATTCTCACAGCCAGCTGAAACAGATCTTAGTGTCTCGACTGAGGAATTTAAGGGCCTTTGAGGACGATGCCATCCAGCTGGTGGCCAGGAAGGTATGTCATCTTCAAGAAGCTCCTGCTATACCTTCAAGCCATTCAGCAAGTCCCTACTGAACACCCACTGTGTGTGTCCTGTGCTGTATGCTCTGAATGAAGAAAACGTTAGGAAGTACTATGAAAATACCAAAGGGTTGAGGGTGGTGGCACTTGCCTTCAATCCCATGTCTGGCAATTCCAGGATTGAGTTTGAGCCTCTTCTGATATCTATGGGAAGTTCTGGGTCAGCCAGGGCTAAATTTGTGAACTACTGTGTCAATGGATGGATGAGTGGGTGGGCGGATAAAAATGAAGAAACAGTTATGGAAGACTAGTATGATTCTTTAGAAGGCCACGAGGATCATGGGCTTATGTACAAGCTAACCTGAATTAATACAAGGGACAAACTGTTTTGTGTTATTAAAGGGATCCTTTAGAGCCATGTAGGAAGGACCAAAACCCCGAAATAATGACGTGACGGTATAAGTTCAACCCTTAGAAACTGGTCAGTGTTGAGACTTGTTTATATAGAATGATCTAGTCTACAGACAAGCTGTATGCAGAACTGCTGTGCGTGTTTTTGTTTTCAATATTCTCTTTCATTTTGTTTGGGCCTTAGCACAAGCTTCTGAATTCACACTGTTCACTACTAGGATGCTGTTTTACAGGTGAGGGTGGTGCTAATGATCAAATGTTTGCATGGCACCTCTACCCAGAGGATGTAGGGACCTAAAGAAAGGGAAGGCCATGATACTTGTGTCACTTATTAGAAGAGTGGCTTTGGTATACTCAAAACATTAAAAATTGCTGATGGTGACTAGTGAGATGGCTCAGCCTTTGACAGTACTGGCTGCTCTTCAAGAGGTCCTGAGTTCAAGTCCCAGGAACTACAAGGTGTGTCTCATGACCATCTGAAATCTGATGCCCTCTTATGGCATGTGGGCGAACTTGAAGTAGAGGATTCATACATTAAATAAATCCCAAGCTTTTTTTTTTAATTGCGTATAATTCAACTTAACAGAGATGAGTATTTTACTTGCTTTAAAGGCATGCACCATCACACTTCACTAAGATGACTACTTTTAATGTCTTAGCGTATTATATACATTATAGTTTTCTTGGAAAACTAGAATTTTGTTAGGAATGGATCCTTTTAGAGATAATTCAGTGTGGTCCAGTGACAGGTGAGTTTCTGGTTGCTAATGAGTACTGGGAATATAAGAACTGAGAAAGAGGTCTTTGTAGCATGAAAAGAATTAAAACTCAAGTGATCTAGGTATGTATGACAGGGTATCCATATCAGCACTTGGGACAGTGAGAGGAGGAGTGCCAGCTCAAGGCCAGCCTGAGCTACATTGGGATATCCTATCAAAACTAACAAGCAAATGGCAATAAAGCATTCAAGCGTTTTTCAAAGTCAGCTTGGGAAGTGCCGCAGTTCCTCTGGTCCCTGTGCCTGGGTAGGAAAGAGTCTCTAGAGTAGATGGGCAAGATTAGGATGTAGTGACAGACAGCCAAACACACAAGAGAGGTGTTTAATCTGAATGTAATTTTCCAGTCGAGCATCAGACTTTTATAATACAGAATAAATTGCAGAACAAGGCACATTGAATTTTTCCAGGTGCAAAAGGAGTGACTTCAAAAGGAACCAGATAAATGTATAACACTAGAGATTAGCACAGATGCAAGGGGAGTGACTACAAAGGGAATTTGTAGGGACCAGATAAATGTTTACATTAGAGATTAGCACTTTCTGCCAGGCAAGCATTTTACACTTAGAGTTAATAGCCCCAGGGTAGTTAACTCTTGAAACGCCTCAAGAATAATGTAGTGTCACTGACCCCAAAATTCTCTAGGCCTCGTTAATTCTTATCTATATCTGGAGACTGTCCATTTTCAGTATAGTATACTAATTTGCTCTTGGCATGGAATGTAGTCTGTAATAAGAATTTCTATCTCAGTGAGAATATTAGACTCTATTTTCAGACACTGAATTAATGGCTAGTGCTTTATTAGCTACTGAATGGGTTAAGCTCCTTGCTGCTATCTGGAATCTAAGAACACTGGGAAAAGGCTTTAGCTATGTTAGAATACAATCTTAAAAGGCATTTACTATAAGGTGATGCTTAATAGAGTGCATGTGAATCTATACACTAGATTAATGTGGTGGAAATTTGAATATAATGGGTTAGGGAAAGAGATGCCATAACACTGGGAGGAAAATTTCCCTGGACTCTTATCCTCGTGAAACAGCTTCCAGGCTTTTTGCCTGACAAACCGATCCAAACTGGAGAGTTGGCTTTCGCCAGAATATCCAGGAGGAGAGTCCTAGAAATTCATTACTCATGAGCAGCTTTTTGGCATTTCTGCCTCACAAGCTGACTCCACCAGAGTGCCCTGACAGGGAAGAAGTGGAGAGTTCCTTGAGAAGAGGGGCTTGGAAACCATAGAAGGATCAGCAGTAGCTACTGACATTGTGCGCTAGTTTCATGCGCCTGTCTCAACCCAGGGCTTCCCCCAAATTTTGTCAAAGGCCAGGTTTGATACCACAAAACTGAGGAGGGCGGAGTGTGGAGTGGGTGATTCACTCAGCAGACTTCTCTGAGTGAATAAAGTTTGATTTACTGGGGCTGGCACTGCCTGTGAAAGGCAATATCATAAACTCTGAACTCTCTATTTGTTTGGGGGCCAGTGAGAAGGCAAAGAGAAAGGGGGAGGGGATCATACATATGTACATACATACATTGATACACATTTACATGTTGGGTGGAGCAGAGCTCTAACTAACAAGCAGGCTCCAACAACTTTATTTTATTCTCAGCCTTTTAATACCACTTAAAACAGAGCTCTCTGTGTAAGAAAAAGATTACTTTGTAGCTACAAGTTACATATGCTAAAAACAATCACCACAAAAAACAGATTAAAATCATTATACAAGAGGAAACCGTAACAGGATGATTGATTATGCATTTTTCTTTTGAAACTCAGAC
This sequence comes from Mus musculus, assembly GCF_000001635.26. NCBI lineage: Eukaryota > Metazoa > Chordata > Mammalia > Rodentia > Muridae > Mus > Mus musculus. Next base: position 108,609,330 of record NC_000070.6, read on the forward strand.
CTAGCTAACATTTCCCATCTCTCTCTTTTTCTCTACAAGTTCAACATAGCTGCAAAGCAATAATATTTGTGGGTGTCCCTGCCCTCAAGGCTCCTCAGCTGCTTCGGTTCACAAGGGCAGTGGAAATAAGAGACCCAGAAAGGGTTCAGAAGCCCTGTGAGATGTATGGTGGATGACCACACTGGGACCACTTGTCAGTAGGCAGATCAACTTTATAAGCATTCAATCAGCCTTCAGTCACCCTAAGTAAAGTTTTAGGGGACATCCAGGATGAGCAGGGGCCATTGGCTTGGAGCTCTGGGTGCCTGGAATGCTTCATTAGTGTGGGGAAGCATTTCAGGAATCTCAGGTGCTGGCTGAACAAGTTTTGTCAGAAGAAAGGAAGTTGATCCTATAAACATTCCTCTGATAGAGGCCAGTGTGGGGCTTAGAATTTCCCTGAGCTCAGAGAAGGAGAAACTTTTAATGAGGGAGTCCTATATTATGAGCTGAGCCTCAGAAGGCTATCTGGCCACTGGCAGACATCTACCTTAATTAGCAGAGTTTTCCTGCATCATTGAGTAGCAAAGTTTAAGCAAGCCAGTCCATCGTAGCAAATTTTTTCCTATACTTCGCTGATGACAATGAATTTGCCAAGAAACAGATCATTATCTGTACATCTTATTTTTGAAGTCTTGTTCAGATTAACTGGCTAATCACCTGTCTTTTTTTAATTGTACACCCTGCAATCTATGGCGCTATCCCTATATATGAGATCAAAGAATTCAGCCCCAACCCAGAGTGATTGTGTTCTTTGAAAGAATGAGTGTGTTCAAACTTGTCCCAAGCCTATTGTTTCTTCCTAGTACTATTATGTGCTTTTAGTTCATGAAAGCTCGCTGTCCTCCTTTTCTCACCTATGTAACCCTCACTATTCTACAAAGGAGGGGCAACATTCTACTCTTTTTTTTTTTTAAAGATTTATTTATTATTATACATAAATATACTGTAGCTGTCTTCAGACACCAGAAGAGGGTGTCAGATCTCATTACGGGTGGTTGTGAACCACCATGTGGTTGCTGGGATTTGAACCTTCGGAAGAGCAATCAGTACTCTTACCCACTGCCAGCTCGCCAGCCTCAACATTCTACTCTTAATTTTATCTTTTTTAGAAAAACAACTTAAACCATCTCATTAAACTGTCAACTACCTTAACTTCCTAAAACTATTTAAATCAAATCAGGAGTTCCAAAAATTCATTAATTCATCCAAACAGTATTTTATGAAAATTCATCTTCATATTGATCTACAGGAAAATTGCCCAATAGTATGGAGGGTCTTCCCGTGCCCAGTCTTACAATGCTAGGTATGTGAGGAATATAGCAATGACAAACACAGACTGCATATCAACATCAAGAAGCAATCCTGTGCCTTTCCATTGGAGTTGTGCAAAATATTGTGTCTCCAGGAAGCTTACTTGTCCACTGCAGCTCCTCCTGCACGGTATCTGGCAAAGTTTGACTTCTTTCCCTTCCTAATCTTGATTTTAATTCTCTTAGGCATTGATCAGGCCGTTCTCCCAAATTTACTACATACTGAGGGAGTTTACCTCCAAATACACTCTTCCCCTAGCTGCTGGTAACTGTTTCTCGGGGCACACAGAATAAGAACCCTTGTGTTTTGTTTGTTTTTGAGACTGGGTCTCTGTAGTCTTTGCTATTCTGGAACTCACTATATGGACTAGACTGGCCTTGAGTTCCTATATTTACCTCCTGCTTTATCACCATTGCCAGCTTCCACAGACGTCATATTAGGGCTTTAGATTCCCTAGCAGCTGGGCTTGTGGGTGTTTGTGAACCACTATGTGGGGACTGAGAAAAGAAACAAGCTCTCATAACAATAAGCATCTTTTCCATCTCCTCAAAGACTAACAACAAAACCCCACTTATTTCCTGAATAATAAAACGGGATTTCTACCCGTTCCACTGGTGTTACCTATAGAATCACGGGACAGCAGTTTGGGATGTAGTAATTGTATTCCAGTCATGAACATACATACATACATACATACATACATATATATAAAAATCTGTGTTCTGCTATGTGGCTCACTAGTTACCTCTCCTTCAGTTCTGCCCTGCCTCTTCTGTATCTGCCTGTAAAACACCCCCACCCTATCTCTGCCCCAAGTCCTACCTATTCTCTTCTTTGCTATAGGCCATCAGCTTTATATTAAACCAATCAGAAGATAAGAGAGGGAGTGTTAATAATATTGATGTAGCCATCAATTTGGCTACAATACCAAAGTCTATCTGCACTCAGCCTTGTTGGCACAGAAATCAGCTTTTGAATAATACAAAGACAGTCTTTACACAGTACACAAAGATGACCCCAACAAGAACCAGTGGTTATTTACCTGAGATGGCAAGTGCACATTAGAAATAAAATATTCCGGGGCTGGCGAGATGGCTCAACGGGTAAGAGCACTGACTGCTCTACCGAAGGTCCTGAGTTCAAATCCCAGCAACCATGTGGTGGCTCACATCCACCCTTAATGAGATCTAACATCATCTTCTAGTGTGCCTGAAGACAGTGAGCAGGGCTGACTGGATTGGAGAGGGGTCCTAAAAATTCAATTCCCAACAACCACATGAAGGCTCACAACCATCTGTACAGCTACAGTGTACATCAAATAAAATAAATAAATCTGAAAAAATAAATAATAAAAGTTCCTTCTTGTAGGTAGCAGCCCTCTCTGGAGATGCCCGGCGCTGCCTGGACATCTGCAGGCGTGCCACGGAGATCTGCGAGCTTTCCCATCTACGCGGTGACTCTCTGAGCCTGGTGACTGTGGCCCACTTAATGGAAGCTATAGATGAAATGTTCTCCTCGTCATATATTACTGCCATCAAGTAAGATACATGCTTTGCTGCATGCACTTCTGGGAGGATCTGAGGAGAGGTCCCTGCGTAGGGGCTTTAGCAATTGGCTTGTTTTTCAGACTTCACTCGTTCTATCCCCATTTAATTAGAGAAAGTCTTAGGGGCAATCGTAAGGCAACACAATCCTTGGGTAGGGGCTGAATGCTTACAACTTTTATTGGGGCATTTATTGAGTACAAATACTACAGGAACAGACTGGGTTTGGTTTTTCATGCATATAATCCCAGCACTTGAGAGGCTAAGGCAGGAAGATTGTCACAAGTTTAAGACCAGCCCAAGTTACATAGTGATAGTTCCAGGAAAGTCTGAACTACACAGTGAAACTCAGTAAGGAAAAGAACAACAAATAGGTAGTAGGGTGGTGGTTGCAAGCACTTGCAGCTCTTTAAAGAAGACTCAAATTTAGCTCCCAACGTAGACATGTCAGCTCACAGCTGCCTGTCAATTCTGGGGATCTGGCACCCTTTTCTGTCCTGCATGCATACGCCATTCTTTTAAAGGATACACAAACAAGACAGTTATGTTTCTTCTTACTGAGGCATGCTCCACTCCCAAAATTCATAAGTGGGTTTTTAATTTTATTTATTTCCATTCATTCTTTTATTTATTTATTCATTTATTTTAAGATGCAGGCGTTAATTCTAGAACTAGTTCCTGTGTTCGCCCATTTCCAAAGAGCATTTTCTGTCAGTTTGATTCTGTGGGAAAGTGTGGGGCTTTGTCAGGGGATACAGAGAATGCTTCCCGGTGTTCTCTCTTCTGTGAGGCCAGTGGTTGCCTGCAGTCTCTAGAACTCCCATCTCTTGGTTTCTTTTAAGAAACTCTTCTGTCGTGGAACAGAGCTTCCTGAGAGCCATTATTGCGGAATTCCGTCGGTCAGGACTAGAGGAAGCAACCTTTCAACAGGTAATTGGTCGAGAGTTGTTTTTTGTTTTTTTGTTTTTTTTTGTTTTTTTCTGTCTTTCTAGATATGGGTGGGTCCAGAGTTCTTAGACTAGGGGGGAAGTTAACAGGGGCTCAGGTTCTTTAGTAACTGGCGTGTTGGTCCGGTGTTCAGTTCTCCAGTATCACATCAACCAGGCTTGGTGGTTCATACTCCTGGGACTTTGAGGTAGAGGAGGGAAGGAGGTTTATAAATTGTGTCATCCTTGGCTCATACACAATTTGAGACCAGCCTGGAATATATGAGACCTTGTCTTTTAAAGAAAGGAAACAACAACAAGACCCTGGAGTGACCTTTAGCAGTGCTACATTCCAGATGTCACTCTGCAGGCTCAAACTCTTAATGCATGTGACCACACGACATGACTTTCTCTGCAGTTAATAATCATTTCATGTGGATCAACTGATAGGTGCAGGACATCTCGTAACACTGAAGGTTTAACACCTGCAATCTCTGCACTTGGAAGATGAGGCAAGGGGATTGACAAGAGTTTGAGGCCAGATTGGTCTACGTAGTGAGTTAAAGTCCAGTGTGAGCTACAGACTTCAAGACCTTTCCTTTAAAAGACTAGAAAAGACCCGGGCAGTGGTGGTACAAGCCTTTAATCCCAGCACTCGGGAGGCAGAGGCAGGCAGATTTCTGAGTTCAAGGCCAGCCTGGTCTACAGAGTTAAGTTCCAGGACAGCCAGGACTATACAGAGAAACCCTGTCTCGAAAAACCAAAAAAAAAAAAAAAAGAAAAAAAAGACTAGAAAAGAAAAAGTGTCATAACCTGCCTATTGTCACATAGATAAATGATAGAATGGCAAGGTTCAGATGAGCCGTGCCCTGTTCTACAGCTTGCATTTGTGCGAGGGCATCTACCGATGACACATTTGGTATCCAAGGCGTGAATGACTGTTTTGTCACTGGGTCTTAACTATGTAGCCTTGGTTGTCCTGAGGCTCACAAAGTCTCCTGGCCTCTGGCCTCTGCCTCCCAAGTGCATGGACTATCAGGTGCTCCATTTTTGCAAAAGATGATCAGATAAAAGCCCGGGATTATTGTCTTTCCTAACCTTTACTTCACTTTCACTTTTGCTGTCTAGATATACAGTCAGCACGTGGCTCTGTGCCGAATGGAGGGACTGCCATACCCAACCATGTCAGAGACCATGGCTGTGTGCTCACGTCTGGGTTCTTGCCGCCTCCTTCTGGTGGAGCCCAGTAGAAATGACCTCCTCCTTCGAGTGAGACTCAATGTTAGCCAGAATGACGTGCTGTTTGCTCTCAAAGAAGAGTGAAGGACTTCACAAATTTCTGCTTTGTCTCAGAGCTTTATTTTATTTCTTCAGAACATGGAATTACAGCAGAATATACAGGATGGAAATTGTTGTTATAAATTTGTTATTTTCCATTATTTATTTTGCTTTTTCCAAAGTGTTGGAGAAGTTACGGTAACATACTATGTATATAAAGATATGTATACAATATACTTGTATCTATATAAAATAGTTCTGGGAGAATTTGTATGAAGTTAGGTATACTGGTTGCCTCTGAGAAATCCCTGGTGGGTTGGTCAGAGGTTAGAGGAAGACTTGACTATATGCTATGATGTATTGGATTTTAAATGATACAAAGTAAAATTGATTTTATAGAAAAGAACTGGTATGGTTTGGGGTGCAGCACACTAACAATGCCCTTTGCGTGCAGGTGGCACTGGGTTCATTTCCCAATGATAAGTTGAAGCCTTTAGCCCTTCATCGGGAACATCATGTTATCTCAGAATTTGAGAGGCTGAAGCAGAAGGATTAACTGCTGGCAGGCAAGCAGGCACTGATCTTCAAAACAAAGTTACCGCTTATAAAAACAAATCTTGTTGACAGAAAGTAGAGGGTACTTAAGGATGATGTGCTATGGACTGCAGAAAGCCTGTTCCCCACACTGCAATAAATTGGATATGGTGGTACACACCTGCAATCCCAAAACTTGGGAGTTAGACACAGAAAGATTAGAAATTGAAAATTGTCCTCAGAAAAGCAAGTTCGAGGCCAGTTGTTTGCTCTCCGTTGCTGCAACATAGACATTATGACTAAAAGCAGCTTTGGGGCAAAAGGTTTAACTTGGCTTACATATTCTGGTCACAGTCTTATCACCAAGCTAGGCCGTGTTGAGAAAAAAGGTGGGAGGGCTGGGTTACATATAAAGTATGTTCAAGGCGACCTGGGCAGATTAGGAAGACCCTGTCTTAAATGAAAACTTTTAAGATGGGGTCTTAAGTTCCCTGGATGCTCTGGAACTAGCTATGTAGACCAGGCTAGCTTCAGAGCTCCACCTGTTGCTGCCTCTCAAGTGGGGATTGAAGGCATATGCCATTCCTTGACCAAACTGAAACAAATTTAAAAAGATAACTCAGTGGAAGAGGGCTTGTTGACAAATGAGAGAGGTTCTGGGTTCATTCCACTAAATAAATATAAGGTTATGAACCTTGTGCATTCAACACATTACTATGTCCTGATACATAGACTGCTGCTTGGGAACTTCATTAAATGAGTGAGCTGTGATAATGTCTGCTATTAGTCTTCAAATAGTTTATAAATTTGTAGCCAGACTTGATGGCAATGACCTGTAATCCCAGCTACTCAAAAGGCTAAGACAGGATTATAAACATAAGGCCGAGACTGTAACATCGTGAGCTCAAGGTCAGCCTGAGCATCTATGTGAGACCCTGGCTCAAGAGGGCTGGGGATGCGGGATAGATAGAGTTCTGTGTACGGAAATTGACCTGGCAAGCTAGAAGCCCTAGTCTATCCCTTTTATTACATACACATTCTAATAAAACTGAGTTGAGAGTCCCTATCAGGACATTTTTAAGGATTATTTTGTATGTATAATGTTCTGTGTGCATCTGTGAGGATGTACCACCTATGTGTACTCCTCAGACCAGGAGAGGCCATCTGATCCCCTACAGCTAGTTACAAATGGGTGTGAGCAGCCACGTGTGTGCTGGTGACTAGAACTACAAAAAAGCAAGTGCTCTTAACTGCTGAGCCACCTCTCCACCCCTGTATCAGAATATTGTTATAACGTCCACAATGAACCAAAAGGAAGAGTGAAGAAGTCCTTTATAGAAGAAAAGTGAATGATAAACAAAATGAGGCGGTTGAAATGGCTCAAAGGCTCAAGTGGAGGCTCTTGCGGACGATCTGAATTCAGTTTCTAGAACTGAAGTCAGGCAGCTCACAACTCCAGCCCCACGGGATTAACACCACCTCCTCCATGGCCACTGCACACACAGACAGACACACAAATGATGTTCTAATTGCCAAAAGGAAGCACAGGCTGAGGAGGTGGCTTTTGCAAAGAACCTGAATTGAATTCCTTGCACCTACACCTGGCAGCTCACACCTGCCTGTAACTCCAGCTCCAGGGTATCTGACACCATCTTCCGGACTCTCAGGGCACTTGCACTTGTAAGCATGCACACCTACACATGGATCCACACATAATCAAACAATTTAAAAATTTTTAAAAATCATGAAACTTGATGGGGAGATAGCTCAGCAGACAATATTTACTGCAAAAGCATTAGAGCCCAAGGTTGGATCTATTTCTAGAAGGTGAAATGTACATACAACCTTTCCTGGGAACCTCCACAGACAGAGCTTCTAAAATAATTTTAATACAACTGTCACATGACCGAACATATTGCCCCTGGGTATACAACCAGACAATTATATCCTATCAAGATTATTTATGCCCATCAATAGATGCAATGTGATATATATACATACACACACACATACATACATATATATGGGAGGTAAAGAAAAATGATATTAGGAAATTTGCAGGAAAATGGATGGATCTATAAAATATATTAAGTGAAGTGTTAATATTGCATGTTGTCTCATGTGGATGCTAGCTTTCAAATTAATTACTCATATTCCATAGTGAAACTATCTCACAACAAAAGCAAAGAAAAAACAAGTCCCAAAACAGAAAACTTCAACAAAAATAACTCATAAGTTGGGGAGTGGGGGTATGGCTCAGAGTAAGAGCTCTTGCTCTGTAAGCATAAGGATGTGAATTTAAACCCCCAGGATCTACATACAAAGCCGGGCATACAGTGGCTGAGGAGGTGGCTCAGTGGTTAGAGACACTTGCAGCTCCTGCAGAGGGCCCAGGTCCAATCCCCAGACCCATGTGGCAGCTTTAACTCTGGCTTCAGGGGATCTGATTCCTCTTGGCCTCCATGGGCACTTCGAATATATGGTGCTTACATAAATGCGACCAAACACTTAGAAACACACACAAATAAAAATACAAAACAAAAACGGAGGCTGCAGAGATGCTTCAGCACATAGGGTAGCTCACAAGACACTAACATTGTTAGTTTTCTTGAGACAGGGATTTTCTATATAGCCCTGGCTGTCCTAGAACTCTCTCTGTAGACCAGGCTGGCCTTAAACTCAGAGATCCATATGCCTCCACCTCCCAAGTACTGATTAAAGGTGTGCGTCCCCGTCCCCCCCCCCCCACACACACCCTTTTATATATATACATACACATTTAAAAGGAGGGAGATCTGATGTTCTCTTCTGGTGTGCAGGTATACATGTAGACAGAGCACATTAAAACCAACAAACAGGTTGGGGATTTAGCTCAGTGGTAGAGCACTTGCCCAGTATGTGAGAGGCCCTGGGCTCAGTCCTCAGCTCTTGGGGGGTAGAAAAAACAACAAACAAATAACAGCTGGGCATGACTTCATGAGTTTGTAACCCCAGCATTGGGGAGAAGCGACTGGGGATTCCAAGAGCTCACTATCAGCAAGACTAAGCTGAAACAGCTTCCAGTTCAGTGAGAGACCTTATGTCAAGGGAATAAGGTGAGGATGGAAAGCTGCAGATGAAAATGCGAGGTCCTAAATGAGCATGACATACAAAACATGCTCACAAGCACAACTCCAAACCCATTTTTCTATCATCTGAGCACGACAATAGCCTCCAGGAAAACTATGTGTAGAGACGTAAGAAAACAGTGTAGGGCTGGAGAGATGGCTCAACGGGTAAGAGCACTGACTGCTCTTCCGAAAGTCCTGAGTTCAAATCTCAGCAACCACATGGTGGCTCACAACCATCTGCAATGAGATCTAATGCCCTCTTCTGGTGTGTCTGAAGACAGCTACAGTGCACTCACATATAATTAATTAATTAATTTTTTAAAAGGCTTGTGCTAGCATACCCATTGTTTAAAAAAAGAAAAAGAGAACAGTGTAAAGTTTATTTTGACATAATTGGCACAATGGTGATTCTTTGCCATTATCCACTTACATGTGGTGAGTTTTTTTTTTTTTTTCCTTCTGCACTGGTCCCTCTGGCCATTATCCACTCTTAACCCTCCTTGTTCTATTATTATAAACTATCTCCTAAATTATACTCTGGCTCATTTGAGTCTGTTATGTGGGAAACACAAGATCTGGGAGCCTGTGGCAGGCCGGAGTGAGAGTCCAGTAAGAGGACAGATCCCCACTGAAAAGGAACTGTTGCAGAATGGGAGATGAAGTCAGTGGCCACATCTCCTGTTAATTTACATACACGGGTATGACTAGGTCTGGGAGGTAGCTGGACTGGCAGGGTGCTTCTAGCAGGAACAAATCTCTGTGTCTCATCGACAGCACCTCAGAAGTCCCAGAGGTGTAATGCCTGCACTAGGAGATGCAGACAGGAGGATCACAAATTCCATGTCATCCTTCACTACAAATCAAATTCAAGGTCAGGATTGAGTACACGAAAGTTTCAAACAAACCAGCCAGGTGGTGGTGGTGCACTCTTTAAGCCCAGCACTCAGGAGGTAGAGGCAGGTGGGTCTGTGTGACCTTGAAAACAATCAAATGAAAAAACCCAAAGCTGTAGGAATCACTATCTACTGTGTATTATTTGTGTGTGTTAATTTGAATGTCGGAGTGCAGGCAGGCCTGCATCTGTGTAGGGTCAGAAGACAACTTCTGGAAGTTGCCTTAGTAAGGCAGTTTATGAGTCAGAGTTCTTACTATGTAGCCCTGGCTGGCCTAAACTAGACCAGCTGCAGGCAAACTAAAGGACTCTGCCTCTGCCTCCCGAGTGCTGAGATTTAATGCATGCGCCACCACGAGGGCTGCAGAACTGATCTATCAGAACTGAAGCCTGCAGTCTCTCCACGAAGTGAGACTACGCACGTGGTGTGGGGTATCTCGGGGTTTGGTCTATCTGCAGGTCAGTTCCATCAATCCCCATATAACAGGACTCCTTGAGGTAGAGGCGACCCTTCAGCTTGCAGGGATGCTCCGGCCTCAGTTAATCGAGGGCTTTGGTTCCTCTAATCTGAAGTTTTGTCCTGCCCTCTGACTAGAAAGGAGCTCTATTTCCCAGAGAGCTGGTTTTCCGTGCCTAAGCTGCACAGACTGGAGGAAGCCGCATCCTCCAGGATCTCAGCACAGGGACGCGGCTCGGCTGCCTATTGGTAGCCAGTAGGACGCGGAAGCGCCGGGGCGCGCGAAGAGAACCAGGTAAGAGGCCTCTCGGAGAAACTACGGCAGGAATGGGGCACGCCTACCGTGGGTGAAGGACGCAGCACGCCACACCTCACGACGCTGCCGCCAGCCGGTATCGCGTTACCTGCTCCAAGATGCCTGCGCGCAGCCGGCCCCACCCTCGGCGTCACCTGTGGGCGCGCCCCGCCCGCTTCCCCGCGCACATGCGCACGGCGACCCGCCGGCTGTGGTGTCACGTGCCGGGCGCCTGCCACCGCCTCCTGGGCGGGAGCTTCCTGTGGCTGTCTCCGCCGCGGCCGCCCGGGGGCCGCGGAAAGCTAGGCGGTTCCGGGCTCGAGAAGGCCCGGTTTTGGTTCGGATCCGCCGCGAGGTATGCCACGTGCCCGCTTCCCGGCGTGTGGACTCTGGGGGCGGCCGGGGAGATAGAGGCGGCTTGGGTCGGGCCGGGCGGAGCCTGGCATCGGGAGGGCCGCGACCGGCCTGCGGCAGCGGAGCATCTCATTCTCCCGAGCTCCTTCACTCCCGCACCCCACCCCGGCTGACGCTTCGCTGTTGACTGCAGTCCGAAATGTGACACTTGGAGTGGCTTACGCCTGTGCGCTCACACCAGGGAACCTCGCAGCCCTGTTGATTCCCGCTCCGGACGCGGGATCGTGTCTTGTTTCTTAATCCCCACGCCACCTCACGCTTCTTCATAGATTTGCAAGATGCTCAGGGCTGAGGTTTCCCGCCCTATATGATCTCCCACTTCCCTGGGCACCTTCTGCATCAACCCATAATGCTTCCCAGTGTCTAACGCCCAAGTGTCTTTAAAGCCTTAAAGCTGTTTCTCTTTCTCCCCTAGTTCATGCCTTCATTTCTAGCCTTACGGTTTGGTTTATGCCTCCGTGGTGCTGGGCGTTTCTTCTCCTTGTGTAGGCCAAGCCAGTTCTCACCTCAGAACTGGTGTCAGTTCGTTTGATTTGCTTGGAGTTCTGCTATTCCCCAGTGTGCAAACTTCATGACTCAGCACAGGCATCGTCCTCTCCTAGATGTCTTTTCTATGTCCTCGATAAGGGGCTGCCTCTTGCACCCATTGTCCCTGCAGCTGCTCTGTGGTCGTTGTCTGCCCATGGGTCTGTTTCCTTGAAGCCTGAGGTAGGAGCAAATGAGTTCCTTCCAGTGCTGGACAGGTGGTGCTACAGTACCCGCTGACCACTTGTGACACCTTTCAGAGGATCTGAATACTGAATCAGGTGCAGAGTGCCCACGGGAACTGATGATGAGAACGATCCATGCCTGTGCTGCCCAGTGGTACCCATTAATCAGATTCACCTACTGAGCACTTGAAATCTGTCTGGTATGACTGAGGAGCTGAATTTTTAATTTAAATGTAAATAGACACATTATTTGCAGAACAGACAGCCTGTCCTGGAACTCACTCTGTAGACCAGGCTGGCCTCGAACTCAGAAATCCGCCTGCCTCTGCCTCCCGAGTGCTGGGATTAAAGGCGTGTGCCACCACGCCCGGCGACAGCACTGCTTTTAAAAGCCTTTCCAAACCATTGTACCTCAAATTGCTTCCATAAGTCTGCCTTCCATGGTCACCAGTCAGTTCAGAAATTGTGTTTCCACCCCCACCCCCCATATCCCTCTGTTGACAGTGGTCCCCTGCCTTCCGTCCCCTACCTCTCCTTGCCTCTGTGCTATTAATTATAAAGTGGTGTTTTAGCCCGTGGGAGTAAGTTCCCTAACCACGGGTACCACTGTTGGGGGCCATATATCATCATCTATTCCAGTCTGAGTCTCTTCAACTTTACACCTGATAGGTATCTAGCCTGCCAAGATGCCAGGGCCAAGACCTCGGAAGGGCCCTAAGACCAGTGGCCAGGGTGCTGAGACTGCCAAGCAGGTATGGATGTGGTCTCCTTCACCCCGGGTCCACATGGAGTATGGATCTCTAAACATTTGTGGCTAAAGAAATGGCTCAGTGGTTAAGAGTGCGAGCTGCTTGCTACTTAGTGGCTTACGACCACAGCCACCTCCAGTTCTAGGGGATCCAACGCCCTCTTTTGGCCTCCATCGGCACTGCAGCCACATGCTGTACATACATATATATGGGAACAACTATCATACACATTTATTTTAAAAAACTGAAAAATCAAAACAACAATAACAACAGCAACAGAACCAGTTAAGGTTGGGTTGACTATGAGTAGTCAAAATAATGGACATAGAAAATAAGGTGGAAAGGGGAAGATGGGTTAGTGTTTCCTAGATGTATGATCAGGTTTTGCGTGTGAATTCTGTGAGTGGGTTGGAGTGATGGTTGCAAAACAATGGGAATGTATAATGTTCCTTAGCTTCACACTTGAACATAGGTAGGACAGCAGATTTCATGCTATGTGTTTACTACAATTAAATCTGGGGGGCTGGAGAGATGGCTTAGCTGCTCTTCCAGAGGTCCCGAATGGTGGCTTCCGACCATTTGTAAATACAGTTCCAGGGGAATCCAACACCCTCACACAGACAGACATGCAGGCAAAACACCAGGCACAGAAAATAAAAATAGGTCATTTAAAAAAGATTAAATGTGGTACATCATCCCACTACTAAGGAGGCAGAAGCACGAAGATTGTGAGTTCAAGGCCAGCTTAGGTTATACACTGAAAGCACGCCTCAAATTGCTCCCTTCTCCCCACAACAGAAGATCGGCTACATGTATGGTAGTATCTCTCAAGATGATAAGAATTAACTAATGATGAATAATGCTAAGCGTTGTGCCCAGCAGCTGTTGCTGTTTTTGTTAATTATGATAGTGGCTTCTTTTAAAACGTCTCCATCTTTTAGATGTTTCCTTCTCTGCACACTGGGCCTCGCTCAGAGTGGGGATGGAGCTCAGGGCTTTGCACGCCACATGACTGCTCTTCCACCGAGCTTTTTACTTTGGCACAAGTTCTCTCAAGTTGCCTAGGCTGACTTTGAACTTCTATGTATCCCAGGCAGATACTGAACCTGGAGGCTTCCTGCCTTGTCTCCCCAGTGCTAGGATTATAAGTATGTACTACTGCGCGTAATTTCATTATGTGATTTTTTTTTTAAAAGACAGAATCTCGTGCACAGCATAGGTTATCCTTGACCCCCTGATTATCCTGCCTTCACTTCCCACATGCTGGAATTGCAAGCATGTGCCACAATGCCAAGCTCTATTCGGTGATTTTACCTTTCTTTTTTTGTTGTTTATTTAGTGAGATGGTTTCCATTTCTAGTGTGGAACTCACTAGTTAGATCAGATTGGCCTTAAACTTGGGATGGTTCTCCGGTTCTCTCAAGATCTGATTTGTTATGTAATTTTAAAAACAATTATTTGTATGTCTGTGTGAATGCATGGCACATGCGTGGCTCAGATCCCTGGGCTGGAGATGCAGATGGTTATGAAACATCTACTGTGGTGCTAGGAACTGCTCACTCAGGTCGGGAGGAAGCACTCTACTACTGCACCATCTCTCCAGCCCTTTGATATCCTGGAGAACCCTTCTCTGGGTACTACAGAGATGGCTTTTTTGTTAAGAGCACTTAGGTGTGGTTCCCAGCACCCATATAGAAGCTTAAAAACAATCCATAACTTCAAGTTCAGGGGCTCTGCCTTCTGACCTCTGAGGGCACTAGGCACATAAACAATCCATACATGCAGGTGAAACATTCTTACACGTAAAATGGTATAGTATCTTTAAAGACAAAACAAACAAGCCCTTTCTCTGTCCTTAGCTGGGGCTTTTTGTGGAGTTCAACCCTGAGGACATGCTCCTGGGGGTGGATGAGACTGAAGATGATGGAGACCTGGAGGCTGAGTTACTGGCACTCACAGGGGAAACAGCGAGCAGGAGCAGGAAGCCAGCACCCAAGGGGCAGGGTGAGTTTTCTTTCACTGCTGGGCTGGTGCAGGTCCATGAGGGACAGGGTTCTCACCTGACAGCCTGGAGGAGTCAGCCAATTCCCCTAGTTCTTTAGATAGTTACATTCCTTCTGTAGTTCAGCCACAAAGAGTTCAGCTGTGTACCTGTATTTGGAGCTCCTTCCCCTTTGGGGACAAGTCTTTTAGCCTAACTCGGATCACTAGCCTTAGTTCTACATAGGCAGAGCCTCGTATTATACAGTAGGGGCTCAAAATAGCACTGACAGAATTGTGTGCGAAGTAAATAGAGATGATATCAAATGAGGAAGTAAATCTCCCTTCACAGCGGGAAAAGGACGGAAACTTAGGTATCAGAATAAGATCTAAATATTCCTCTTAGCAGGAACCCTTAGAGGCAGCCTGTGTGTTCCGAGTCAGGACATGACTGGGGAAGGGCCCACTACTCTAGCCTTGCTTTGGGGTTAGGTAAGCCTGGGTTTGGATTATTGCCACTTACTGAGATTGTGAGTTTGGGGAAATGAATGCTGCTGTGTCTTGGTTGGATAATGTTGTTACTCATCTTACAGAACTGTGACACTTGAATAGAACCATTTACAGATGTGAAGGGCATAGTGGGCAGTGAATAGGCACACTTAACCTACAGACAGAAGTGCAGGAAAAGGAGGACCAGGAAAGTGGCATCTTTTGAGCTGGGTCATGAAAGGAGAGACCTTTCTGGGTTGGACTTTGCTGTGGAAGGGCAGAGGGATTCTGCCAGGTATAGTAACCAATAGAGTGAAAGACCGTCCATTTATTACCCAGCACCTTGCTTGAGTCGCCATGACCATCTGTGACTCTTTCCTCAGCTCCACTGCCCATGGCCCACATTGAGAAGCTGGCAGCAGACTGTATGCGAGATGTGGAGGAGGATGAAGAAGAGGAAGGGCTGGAGGACGATGCAGACCTTCTGGTATGTTTGCCAGGCTGGTGTCCAGAGAGAGAGCTTTTGAGGGAGACTGGGGTTTGTCCCCCTTCTTCCTTCCCAGACCTGTCCTCGTGACTTCACGGTGAGAAATTTGTCTCCTTGGACTTTGGGTCTGAGCAAATTTGAAGTTTTATTTTTTTCAAAGTTTTCCTTGGTTAGATTAAAGAATTGTTAGTAGTGAGGATTCGGCACTGAGAAATGTTACATGGGAAGAGGGGTGTTAACTTTTTTCCAGTCATGATGTGGCCATGAGGCACCCAGAGTTCTTGGACTGTTTCCCCAGACAGAGCTGCAGGAGGTCCTGGGTGAGGATGAAGAAGCGGGTCTGCTGGACGGCAGTGAGGCAGCAAGTCCAGACCTCTGTGAGGAGAAGACTTGGGACAACACTGAACTACCTGTAGAGCAGGCAGCCTGCCAACAGGCAGTACCTGCTGCAGCTCAGGTAGGTTTTGCAGGAGGGCCCTAATGTGCCTTGGATTCTCCTGTGTGTACATGAACACTATGCATGTAGCATGTCTCAGACAGCAAGGTTGCCAAATAACTAGCGGCTCCCCACATAGAAAACAAGCATGAGAGACTTCCATAGCTGGCTGTATTCAAAGGCCTTCCTGTTCCAGGCCACTCCTGGAGCCATTTCCTGGCCTCTCCTGATTTGGGGGCCTCTGTTTGCCTGACATAATGTCTGGCCTCTCTTGTGGGTCTCTGCCTTATACTCAGGGGGCTTAGGCACTTCTTTCTCCTGGAGTCCCAGAGATCCATCTTCTGGGGTAGCTTCCTCACAGAGAGAGAATGGCAAGGGCCTAGCTGGCTGTGGAGTGGCCAGCCCTGAGCTGAAGTATCTGCAGGCTGGAGGGCCTCGGGGGCTGCAGGCTTTGCTGGAGGAACGGATCCGTAACTACCGGGAGGCCGCAGCCAGTGCCAAGGAGGCTGGTGAAGCTGCCAAAGCCCGGCGCTGTGAGCGAGGCCTAAAGGTGAGTGGGACTGTGGGTCAGGTGACAGTAAAGGGATGGCCACACTGGCACGATAAACACTTATCGCTGGCCTGTCTTCCAGGTGGCTTCCTGGGTTACAAGTCTTGATTCCTTCCCTTAGACTCTGCAGTCCCAGCTTGCCACTGTGAGGAAAGGCGGGAAGATCTGTGAGGATGAGATCCCACCTCCAGTAGCCTTGGGCAAAAGGCCCCCAGCCCCCCAGGAAAGAGCCATCAAGAACCCTGAGATAGACTCTCCAGGTCCCTGTGCCATGGAGCCAGGTATCTGAAGACACACTATTTCTAGTTTCCATATCCTGCCTACCCCACCTGCCTGCTTGTGGTGGCTCCAAGAATTCCTTAGCCAGTAAGACTGGGTCCCTGGGGCCCTCGACCTTCCTCCTTTGAGTGTCGAGCTGAGTTCTCTGGGGCCTTTTGTTTTATGTAGGCAACCTTTCCCAGCCCGAGTCCAGCCTCCCTGCCATTGCTCCCTTGCCTGATTCAGACCCAGACCCACAAGCCCTGCTGTTAGCCCGACAGAGAGAGTACAAGGCGGCTGCTCTCGATGCCAAGCGGGCTGGAGATCTAGACCGTGCTCGGGAGCTCATGAGGATCGGGAAGGTATGGTGCCCTACTGTCATTTAGTAGATGGGAAGCGAAGGCCCGAGAGGGAGCTATACAGCACCTGCGTGAGAGTGGACTCAGGGAGTCATTTCAGGCCACGCTTTTGGAGCTTCTTGGCTTATGCCTATAACTTTTCCTCTTCAGAGATTTGGTACTGTCCTAGAGGCCCTGGAAAAGGGTCAGCCTGTGGACCTGAGTGGCATGCCCCCAGCACCTGCGGGTCAGTCACATAATGGGGGTATCTGCCTAGGCTGGGATTAGGGAGGGCTGTGAGGTATGGAGTTGGCCAGGTGCTCTGCCTACCCTGCTATTTGGATTCCCAGATCTGAAGGCCCTCCCCCAGGCTTCTAAGGCCTCCTCAGCAACCCAAGGCCTGTCCCCAGCAGTAGAGCAAATGCAGCCAGTGATGGCCTCTGACCTCCCAGCCACCCCAGGTAGGACTTAACAATGGGAGAGTGGCGTTGGGGCCTGGGAAGCGGTGGGATGAGCTGATAGTCTCTCATTGTCACCTTCACAGTGGCCCCTGCGGAGCCAACAACAGTGCTGGATGCTTTACAGCAAAGGCTGAACAAGTATCGTGAGGCAGGCATCCAGGCCCGGGCCAATGGGGATGAGCGCAAGGCCAGGATGCACGATCGCATTGCCAAGGTAAGCCCATTGCTGTGTAGCCCCTATCCTATGTTAGCTTATCCTTGCTTTGCCCTGCCTGTCTGCTCTCCCTATGAGCCCTGGTCTCTAGTCTTTGTCTGTTTATGGAGTTCTTGCTGCTTTGGGACTCCTTTTCTTCTAGGGCTGCAGTTCTCTCCTATCCCCTCTTTCTCTGCCTCTCTGCAGTGAGGGCACAGAGCCTGCAGACTGCAGCCTGCTAGAAATTCCTTCCTTCCCATGTAGCAATATCAGGATGCTGTTCGAGCTCATCAGGCAGGACAGAAAGTTGACTTTGCCGAGTTACCTGTTCCTCCAGGTGGGTGATGTTTGGACTTGATGAGGTTTCTAAGCAAGAATGGAGAAAGAAGTTTCTCATGTATTGCCTCCACCTTGTGAGAGTTACCCATCCCAGAGCCAGGCAAGATGCACAGCAGGCTCATGTGGCCTTAATGCTGCCTCCTTGCCCCTCTCTGTTCCGTCTCTTCTCAGGATTTCCTCCCATCCCTGGCCTGGAGCCCAGGAAAGGTAGTGAGCAGGATTCAGTGGCAGCAACTTTAGCAACTGCCCAAAAACTGGCCTCAGAAGATGCAGCCCTGGTAGATGACGACGAGGAGGTTTGGCTATGGGCCCAGGACTTCAGGGCTTGGTTGTAGGGGCATGGGGGTAGGGGGGGAGGGGAACAACAGATAAGGAGTAAACCCAGACCCTACTGTATATTAACCTCATAAACTAGAGATCCTTTCCTCCTTTTCAGAGAAAAAAAATTGCAGAGGCAGAACTAGAATTCAGACCTGGGTATTTCTGGGCCCCAACACTCAAAGTTTCTTTATTACTGTGATGCTTCCTGCCGAGGAAGTTAGGCTGGGAAACTTTGGATGGTTCTGTCATTGGGTGGCAGGGCTCTGGAGGTAAAGCTACCCCACTAAGGTCATACAGTGAATGGGTGCAACATTAAGGAGGTAGCCCAAGTGTAGGCATGGGGATTGATAACTATCTGATAGCCTCCTAACTGGGTGCCACCTGCAGAGTGACACTCCAGCACAGGCCCCATTGGCCAAGAAGCCAGCGCAGACTCTGGTCTCTCCATCCCATCTTCTGACTGAGCCCAAGGCTTCAAGTTCTAAGGAGTCACTGAGTCCATCTGGTAATTTGGAGACAAATAAGACAAAGGAGTGGTAGTCCAGTGGGATAGGCATGGCCCCAACCATTGTCTCTCTCCTTCTAGTTCGGGAGCAGGTGACACTGCTGGAGGCTCGGAAACTGCAATACCAGCGAGCAGCTCTGCAAGCCAAGCGCAGGCAGGATCTTGAGCAGGCCAAATCCCACTTACGAGTAGCTAAAAGTCTTGAGGCTCAGATCATCCAGGCCCGAGCTGGTCAACCCATTGATCTCTCCAAGGTGAGTCCCACCTAGTTACGCAGGAGGCTGCCTCGTGCAGAGGTGGGGGCTGCTTGATGGGGATGAACAGGAGTGACTTGTGGGCGGAGGTAAGACTTGTACAGAGTGGTGACAGCAGGGAAGGAGCCTTTTGCCCCTTGTAGCCTTAAGATAGACCGTTAGGGAGATAGAAGGAGAAAGGAATGTGTTGCTGTGTTCACAGGTAACATGGCAGGGCCAGTCTAGTAGAAACAGTGCCAGGGATAGAATGGGAGGCAGTGAGTGTCATTGGAGGTGAGTGACAGTATAAAAAAATTTATAGCATGGATTCTTGTGTTTGTTGGGCTCAGCAAAAGTGTAATGTGACTCTTTGGGCCCGAGGGGCCTTATGATCTGGGCAGGTGCCTTCACCGTTGACAGATGAAGAGGGGGACTTCATCCTCATTCACCATGAGGATCTGCGACTCTCCCAGAAGGCTGAGGAGGTGTATGCCCAGCTACAGAAAATGCTCCAGGAGCAGCAAGCGGTCAGTAGCCTCTCTGCCTCTGCCCTGTCTCTGTCTGGGCTCAGAGGCTGACTTCTCACTGGTGAAATGTATGGCCCTGGACAAGCTGCTCTCCTCGTTTACCAAGTGGAGCTATCCCTTCTAAGTGTTTACATGTATGTTTTGCCTGCATGTATGTGTATATATAGCATATGTGTGCCTTGTGCCCATGGAGGTCAGAACAAGAGATTGGAGTTACAGGTGCTTGTGAGCCACTCCATCGGTGCTGGGAACCAAATTCAGGTCCTCCGCAAGAGCAACAAGTGCTCTTATCCAATGAGCCATCTCTCCAGCCCCCATATTTTTATGCGGTTATGAAATTCAAACAGTGATCGGGGATGAATTTTGTGGGAGGTAACGGATCTGATGTGCCGCCATTCTGCGAAGACTGTTCTAAGGGTTAGGCTTGAATTTGTTTTCTTTGACAGTGGCGATTGATATTTGAAATGGGATCTTGCTCTGTTCCATGATGTTCTAGAAGTATTTTTATGGAAGAAGGAGTTTGATAAATGAGTTTTTTGGGAAATGGCTATCTTCAAAACAAGCAGCGAAGTGTAGGTAGAGCCAGGCATGGTGGGTAAGACACCCCTGCAGTAAGCAACAGCACTTGGAAGGGTAGGGCAGGAGAGTTGCCATGAGCTCCAGTTCTGCCTGGGCCATGCAGCTGAGACCCTGTCTCAGACTGAGAAGCACACATAAGCAGGAAAGTGTGTGCCAGGAACGTTTCATAGGAGCGGCGGTGAGGCCGAAGAGGACTGTTTGGAGCTTTAGAGGTTAGTCAGGCCTTGAATGCTATCCTTGAATGCTTGGCTCTGGCTGTGCAGTCACTCTGGGCTTCTGTTTCTAGAAGTGCCTGCTATTCTCCAAGCAGTACATGCACCAGGGAAATGTGGCTGAGACCACTCGGTAAGTGCCAGGGCTGGGCTGTGCTTGCTGAGCAGGGATCAGATAACAAACTACCTTGCTCACTTGGCTGCCCATCCTTGGCAGGTTTGAGAGGCTTGCGGAGGACCGAAAGAAACAGCTTGAGATCCTGCAGCTAGCCCAAGCCCAGGGCCTTGACCCTCCTAGTCATCACTTTGAGCTGAAGACATTCCAGACTGTGAGGTGCCAATGCCTAAGGGAAACTGGCCCTGTGCAGGGCTAGGGAGGGCAGAAGTTTTGGAGTAGAGCCTAGAGACTCTGCAGTCTTTAGTGAGACATCCCAGTATCGTGGGTATTGGAGTGGGGGAGGTTGCTGTCCTGCCTATAGGGAGGAGCTCAGGGTTGCAGGGTTCAGAGACCAAGGACAACCAGCATGGCTCCACCTGCAACTGTGTTCCCCTTGTCTTCTGTCTCGTCTTCTGCACTGTCTTCACTCTGTAGGATCTTCTCAGAACTCAACAGCACAGAAATGCATCTGATCATCGTGCGGGGAATGAACCTCCCAGCCCCGCCAGGTAACCCATGGCCACCTTACTGAAGGCTGTCCTTGCCCGGGTCCTCTTCCTGCTGCCTGGGCACCAAGCTCCGGCTATGCTTTCCAGCCTGACTCCCCTCTTTTCCTCACAGGAGTGACTCCGGATGACTTGGATGCTTTTGTACGGTTTGAGTTTCACTACCCTAACTCGGTGAGGTGCTGATAGGGTTGGGCGTCTCTGAACTGCAGTGTTGTCTAATTTGTCTCCATCTTTGATAGGCACTGCCACAGGGAGGGGCTGAAGACCCTCTGGCCCATTTCCTGCTTGAGTTGCTTTCTGCACTTTTGACTCAGCCAAAGTGTTGTGCTTAAACACATGGTTTTTGAGCTCTCAACTTCTCTCATCTCTCTGCTATAGGACCAGGCTCAAAAAAGCAAAACAGCTGTGGTAAAAAATACCAATTCTCCAGGTGAGTGGAAGGAATATAAGGCCATTTCTGCTCTCACCTCCTGTCTGGACAGCCCAATTTCTAGTGTTTAAATTTTACTTTCTTATTTAGTTCACCCAACTCAAAAATAAAGACAGGTTGTTATTTTTTCCCCAGCTCCTCCCAAGCCCCCCGCCCCAGGCAGGTTGTTATTAATAGTTGCCTTCCATAGTTGTGAAAGCTGAGGTGTAGCTTGAAGAGGGCTCAGTGGTTAGCAGCACACTGCTTCTGCAGAGGGTCTGCTCTCAGTTCCCAGCACCTACATCTCTGTACACACCCGCCTGTATCAAGCCCAGAGGGATGCCCTTCCTCTGGCTTTCATGGGCATCTGCACACACATGTGCATACATATACACAGTTCAAAATAATAAAGGTCTTTTTAAAATTTTTTTTGAAACACGTTTTCAGTATGTAGCTATTAGCTCTGCTTGGCATGAAACTCACAGAATCCATATATCTGTTTCTTGAGTGCTAGGATTAAAGTTGTGTGCCACCACACCTGAAAAAAACAAATAGGAAGACCATAGGAAAAAGCAATATAAATCCTGAGGCTTGAGGTTAGTTGAGTAAAGAGATTTGTCTGGGGGTTAAGAGCAAATAAGTATTAAAAATGAAGGCTGGGTGTGTTATAATCCCACCATCTTGAGGACCACAACAAGCTTAATGTCAATATAGTAAGTTCTAGGCCAGCCAGGGCTACATAGTAAGACCCTATCTTAAATGTGTGTGTGTTGGGGACCTGGGAGGGGCATGTATTTAAATCCAGGAATTCACACTCCAGATTCCCAGTCCATTCCAGTATTCCCTGTGTTTCAGGGCACCAAACTGTTTACAAGGCTAGAACCTACAGGCTCTGCCTTTCTTTGGTGGATGACAGTCTGAATTGAAGGCAGTGAGATCCAGAGAGGAAGCCTACCCTGGGCTTCCATTTCCACTTGCCCAAGAATTCTAACCCTGTCCTTGCCTGCTCTCCTCCTTGCAGAATTTGAACAAGTTTTCAAGCTAAACATCAATCGAAACCACCGAGGCTTTAGGAGAGTGATCCAGAGCAAAGGAATCAAATTTGAGATCTTCCACAAAGGGTAAGGGTTCCCTCCCACTGGCAGATCTGTGCCTGTTCTCTGTGCCACTGTTTGCACTAAGCTTGCACTAAACTCAGTCAGTTTACTCCTGCCCCTGCCCCCTCTGCGCAGTCTAATCCTCTGCTTCTTGCCTTCCCAGATCCTTTTTTAGAAGTGACAAGCTGGTTGGCACAGCACACTTGAAATTGGAAAGGCTGGAGAAGGAGTGTGAGATCAGAGAGATCATGGAGGTAGGGCCCAAGATGAACTCATGTTCTTGTTACTGTTGAGGGGTCTATGACATCGTAAGTTGTTAGTGTGCTTTGAGGATGGGTGGCAGTCCCATGTCATAGACGGAAGAAGGAAAGAAAGTGAGGAACTTTCAGAGTGAGCCAGGTGGGAAGTAGGAGATGAAGTTGAGAGAAGACCCTTGAGGATTCTGACCAACGCTAAACATGATTTCTGTTCCAGGGTTGTGTTGAGCTTGGGTCAGTGGACAGAGAACAAGCTCCCAACAGGAAATCGAGATAATATTTCTAGATCAGTGACATATGCAAATTGTTTCCATGGCCTCATAGGGTTATATAAGATGAGGGGTTTTAAGAACTTTCTTCTGGTTCCAGGACAGCCAGTGCTACACAGAAAAACTGTCTGAAAAAACAAAAAACAAAACAAAAAAAAAAAAAAGAAAGAAAAAAGAAAAGAAAAAGAAAAAAGAACCTTCTCTTGGGGCTGGAGAGAATGCTCAGTGGTTAAGGGCACTGACTGCCCTGCCAGAGGTCCTGAGTTCAATCCCCAGCAAGCACATGGTGGCTCACAGCCATCTGTAATGGGACCTGATGCCCTCTTCTGGTGTCTCTGAGGACAGCTACAGTGAACTCATATAAAGAAAATAAATGCATCTTAAATAAAGAACCTGCTTCTAACAAACGGAGAACAGGCCAGAGGAGAAGGACTTGCTAGTTCATATAAACTGTCCTTGGCAGAGCCAGGTCCAGACAGACTTTTACAATACTTTTGGAAGCTAGAGCTTGCCTCTCCCTCGTGGAGTTGTCCTAAAGCGGGGCCTATTCTGAATTGCCTTGAGGGAGGTTCAAATCCCAAGCTTTTGTTGTAAGCTTTATTCATCTAGTTCCTTATCTGTTCTGAGGAGGCCATGGCCTGGGTTCTGCTTGTGACTGCTACCCACCCCCTTCTCTGTGGGCCACATGTGCGTGTGGACTTCAGGCTGCTCCTTGAAGCCAGTGTTCGGGAAGATCAAGGGAAAACCAGGAGAGAGTAGTGGGTTTTGCATCTCCAGCCAGAGCATTGACACTTATCCAAATGTCTAGGTTATTTATAAGACATTGAGAGTAAGCAGTCCGCCACTTCCCATATTGCAGGAAGAAGGCTGGGCTCTCCTGAAGCTGACACCCAGCATATTTTAGCTGCTCTGAGAACCTCCCTGCCCCAGTCTGTCCTCTCGATCACTCTCCGTTTGTCTGTGGCTGTCACAGGTTTTGGATGGCAGAAAGCCCACTGGGGGGAAGCTGGAGGTGAAGGTGAGGCTTCGGGAGCCTCTGAGCAGCCAGGACGTGCAGACGGTCACTGAGAACTGGCTGGTCCTGGAGCCTCGGGGCCTGTGAAGAGGTAGGTCGCCCTGCTAAAACTTCCTTTTCACCCATTTCTGGGGAGAAAGCATTTGATTTAATCCTCTGAAGGAAACTAAATGCAGAGGTGTTGGGAAGTGTTTGTGGGTTGTTTCTAAAGTTCCTCAGTAGACTTGGGGCAGGAAGGGAGCTTTTCAAGGTTAACTGTTGTCAGAAGTTTTTTATAAATCTGGTTTCCTTTGTGCTTTTGCCTTGTGAGGTGGACATCCTTGGTAACAGCTCACTGACCCAGCTGTGCCGGCTCAAGAGCCGTTGTACATCAGAGATGCTGCTACACACGCACCAAAGACCTGATAACTAACAGTGGCCTGGGCTTTCCTCCTGCTGCCTCTCCTGGACCTTCGTGGAAGCAGGCCTCCCACCCTCCCTGTGGGCGAAGACAAGGATACCCCACTGCTCTGTGCCACAGAGTCCCGTAACCGCTGCATAGTAATTGCGTACCGCTTAACCCAGCCCCCATTTGCACCATTTCTGGATGTGCCTTTCAAAGATGTAACTGTAGGGATGGGAGAACTCGAGGGTGATCGGAACATCCCGTGTGGGGAGGGACAGGATTCCGTGACTCCAGCTGGCCAGCGGCAGACTGTCCCGCTCAGCTGTTTTCCCTCTGCCTGTGCCTTTGTTCCTGACAGCTGCTGCACTAGCCTTTCTGCTTCCCAGAGGACTCGGGAACAGGAACGTTACTTTGGTACTATTGGTGGGAAGTAAGGGAAGGTTCTCTTTGGTTTGGTCCATGTACCTAAGGTGAAAGACTGTTAATTGGGGAGAAAAAAAGGAAAAAAGAAAAAGAAAAACTATCAGTTTTATGTAGCCATTTTTATTTTAAAACTAGATCTAATTCACTGTAGGGACTTTATACTCTGAACAGTGTGAATTACCTAGAAAAGTCTTCAAATGCCCTGCTCTCTGTCACTTTATCTATTTATGTACTTATTTATTTTGAGACAGGGTTTCTCTATGTAACAGCCCTGGCAGTCCTGAAACTCTTTGTAGACCAGGCTGGCCTCAAATTAAGAGATCCATCTATCTGTCTTCTGAGTGCTGGGACTAAAGGCGTGTGCAACCACACCCAGCTTCCCTGTCACTTTAAAAGCAGAAGCAGTGATCCACAGAGCCACTGCACCTGTGCATTCTTCTTCTGAGACGGCATGTCATGGAGCTGATCACCTGGCTAATCCCTGGCTGGCCACTCTGGCCAATCTTAGCTTTTGTAGTAAATGCAGGGAAATGAGGGGGCAGATCGTTGCAACAATTAATAGTCACAAATGCATTATTTTAGATTTTTAAAAAATCAGCATCCCAACTCTTTCCCATTTTAAAGCACTAAGTTCAGCAAAGTATCCCTCCAGATTTACTCTTTACTCTGTATATTTGGTTGTAGGAGGCAGGGTCTCACTCTATATAGCAGTCCACCTGCCTCAGCCTTCCTAGTGTTGGGATTACAGGCCTGAGCATGTGCCAGCCACCAGCCTGGCTTCCTCAAGGTGACTTGTGAAGGCTCTGCGTGAAGTAAACACTCAGCTGCTGGTCACTACACTGCTGCAGAAGCAGCTCAGGGCTGAGCTTCTCCCACTTCACGTAGGAGATCCCAGGGCTGGAGCTTGTCCAACTGTTAGTGCTTAACAAGGCAGAAACTGCACACAAGTGATGCCCCAGAACACACTGGCCAATCTTAGCCACCATGAGCTCGCAATCTCTCCTATGTAAGAGATTTAACAATGATATTCACATGATCAAGCAGTAATTTGCAATGAAAGGGTCTCTGCCTTCGTTAAGGGACCTAGAGCAGAGAGGGAGGACTTGAAGAGGTGTTGGTCCCCTGTATCTTCCTTACAGTCTGGCCTGACTCTTGATGATCCCCCATTGTGCTCCTCTGATGGAAATGTCTTAGTTTTCTTTGACTTCAAGGATCTCCCTTTACAACTTGGTCCCTTCCAGTCCACTGCATTGTTCTGCTTACTGAAAACAACCTCAGGCAGAGGGAGGCCAACAAAGCCACCCACTGGACATGGAGACAATCTTAAAAGGTCTTTGTTGTAGCCAAGGAATGCATGGCTAGGGGGAGGGGCCTGCATAAAGCCTCATTTTCTAAGACTTGATCAACCACAGTCACCAAACATTCACAGATAGAACCAGGCACAATGAAAATCCTTTTTTAAATATTGCACTGCATGTCCTTTCTTTCGTTCTTCCTTTTTTTTTTTTTTTTTTTTTTTGATTTTTTTTCGGTTTTTTGAGACAGGGTTTCTCTGTGTAGCCTTGGCTGTCCTGGAACTCACTCTGTAGACCAGGCTGGCCTCAAAATCAGAAATCCGCCTGCCTCTGCCTCCCAAGTGCTGGGATTAAAGGTGTGCGCCACCACTGCCCGGCTATTGCATGTCCTTTTGAATTACTGAACTAAACAATACATACTTTATTTTAAAGTCAGGAAATAGCTTTGTGGCTTTTCCCTTCTGTAGCACCACTTTAAGACCTGTGTGGCCCCTCTCCTAGTTATTTAGGCTTTTCCCCCACAGGTTTGTAGCATCCCCTTAAAAGATCTTTGCACTAAGTGAGGTCAGCTGTTGTGAGTATAAAACAAACCAGCTGGGCTGGGGCTGGCAGGCAGGAAGCCTGTACCTGGTGTAGTTCTAGTTCTGTCCCTCTCTGGCCTCTAAGATGGACGTCAGCAGTCTTCTTAGTCCTACGAATAAGACTTAAAAACCCCATGCCTGTTATTTAATACAAACAGTTAATCCCAGACTCAATGCTGAGCAGATTACTTACTAGAAATACATTAAACTTGGGGGCTGGAGAGATGACTCAGCAGTTAGAGCTCTTCCAGAGGTCCTGAGTTCAATTCCCAGCAACCACATGGTGGCTCACAACCATCTCTAATGGGATCCGATGCCCTCTATTGGTGTAGTTGAAGAGAGGAACAGTGTACTCACATAAATTAATTTTAAAAAAGAGAAATACATTAAATGCCTAATTATCTTTCAGATGGCCATAGAGAAATCTAATTGGAATTTGGGGTACCCTAGCAGGACCCAGTGTAGATGGAGAAGACAGAGACTGGAACTTAAACAATCTCAGCATTCTACTACCTTGAGTATGGGAGTAGCATATTGCTATAATCCCAGCACTTGGAAGGCCGAGGCAGGAGCGTTGGGAATTGAAGGTCTTCTTTGACTATTCTGAGTTCGAGGTCAGCCTGGGCTACATGAGAGCCCACCTCAAAACACCAGGAAATACATTATACAATATATGCTTACAAATGAATTTGGTAAGCATACAATAGTTTTTAAATACACCAGTGCAATTGTGCTCTTCAGTGTAGATGCTCTGTATTTATCTTTTAGGGTTAAATCTAGAAAACCTGGCCTAATTAGGAATGTGGCGTGTAAGCATTTCACCTTGTAAATTTCAGTGCACATTATATAAAACCAGAGCTCAAAAGAGAAGAAAGTGAGTATCTTTGGTGACTTAATTTCCCAGGATGATCTTACTATACATAAAGGATATCTATAAGCTAAGACTGGACCTGTCTGTATGGCTCCAGAGTTTGTTCCTTTATGGGAAGATTAAAAACCTTACATGTCCTAGAAGATCCATGTCCAAGGCAAGGTACAGTTGGCTGGGCAGGAGGACTGGGCAGCTGCTGCACAGGTGCCCACCGTCGGAGGTCTATTCAGACTACGCTCAAAATTAACACTACTGTGCCTCTCAGGCGCTTCCTGCTGTAGGTCTGCAGATGGCTCTAGACCTCTGTTCTTACAAGTTAGTGCTGTGCAGTGTTCAAGGGCACTTCTGAGGTTTTGTACCAATTGTAGAGAAAGGTCCAGATCCTGGGTCTCTGACTTTCATCAGCACCTTTGAAGAGTAGGTGCACAGTGTACCCCTCACCCACAGGATGGACACACATTCTCCAAGGGCCTTGGGAGAGAGGTGGTGGCAGCCTACCACTGTCCCACAGGCCTGCATCTGAACCCAGGGGCGTTGTGAATAAACTGCTTTCCCTGCAGAGGGACTAAATCCTGTGTGAGCCCGGCCTCCACTGACACCAGTATCAGCTGCCCTCAAGCAGGATATTATAAACTAGAGAAATGCATTTGGCCTGTGATCAAAATAAATTTAACAAAGAAAATCAAGAGTGTACAAAGTTGAGTGTAATGGCACACAACTTTAATCCCAGCGCTTGGGAGGCAGAGGCAGGCAGATCTCTGAGCTCCAGGCCAGCCAGTCAGTATCACATATATCTTCGGTGAACCAGATCTTTGTTTCCTGTACTCCAGTTAAAGGGCTGCCTGGAGATAAAGTGAGCAGGGTAAGTGCAAGATTAGCCTGGGGCTTCTTGTTAGGCGACACAGGAAGGATTAAACCTAAGTATACCTTGAAAAGGATGCAGGAGCCAGCTTGAAGGTGTTCAAATTAACCAAAGAAGACATCACCCGAGTACAAGACTAAGACCGTAGAAGTCCACAGGACCAACAAGAAAACTCCATGAATAAAGGACAAAGGAAGGAGGGGCTTATTTGTTTTGAGTCTATTAAATCCAGCTCATAAAGAAAGGGCCATGCTGAAACTAGAAAGTCATTTTACAGCTGTCATAGTGAAAGAGCAGTGCAGGCAAGAAAACATCAGTGGTGCTAAACCGAAGGGGAATTTTGAGGAGCAAGATCTTTGCATAGATTGAAAAGTTCTGCATATATTAGTTATTACTAAAAGGGTAAATACATAGTTGGGAAACTGGACATGGTGTACTGGTGATAATGAGCTTTGCCACTGTCTCTGAAAGGCAGATGGATATCAAGTGTTTCTGGCCAATAATCCAAACTCAAATGAGGTATTTTCTACTAAAACCAAACAAAAATCCAGGATGTGAGGGCCCAAAAAAAAAAAAAAAAATTCCATGCCACAAAGAGATAAAGACAAGCTTAAAGCTATGTGCAGCGTCTGATACTAAACTGGAAAGTTCTCTGTTGAAGAAAGGTTCCCAAAGGTTCTGGGCAGGTATGAGGTTAGAGCCTCCAGACACTGTGACTTGACTTAAGGATGAGGGGCTGTACTGTATGCACCTTAATCTGAAATACCTCAGTTTAATAGAGGAGGGGAAGACAAGCACTGACGAACCAAAGGGGCAAAGTGCTAGTGTGTGAGCGTGTGCGTCCGTGTGTGTGTGTGTATGCGTCCCTGTGAGCGTGTGTCCGTGGGGCTGTAGAAAAGACGCCTTGTTTTTTTTTTTCATGTACAACTTTCCTGGAGTTTAAGAGATTTCTTAGTAAAATGTTCTTTAAAAATACTTCTAGTGTGTAGTAAATAACAATGCCCTGGGTGCCCATTGCCAGCTGTCACTCAGCTTCTCTATCCAAATGCCCTGGTTTATACTGAGTTACCTTCCCTGGCTAACAGACCAGAAACCCCTTTGGTTTGATTCAGTTAGTAATCTGAACAAATAAACACGAATCTAAACATGACAAACAGCTGGGGGTGCAACCAGGATGATCAGCATAGCGGTCTTTTTATGCCAGTTCTGTACAGGAAGTACAAAAGTGACGATTCATTGTTTATTTCCTTTCTGCCCCCCATTGTGACCTTGGTGATGGTTGTGCCCATATGAGCATTCATCTGAGCACATGACCGGAAGTAATCATAAGAGAGGAGCAGAAGTCTTGTCTAGACAGTAACAGAAGGGAGTTAGCTGCAAAGATAGCATATCTGTTGTGCAGTAAGAAGCTGCCCGGGTCTTCTTGGAGAATGCATAGAAGACTTAGAATCATGGAACATCTGTCCCCTACCACCCTCCCCACCCCATCTCCCCTAAGTCCTATTCCCACCCCAAACCCTCCCTACTGACAGTGTTAACAAAAAGCTTAATCTTCCAGTTTTAAAGTGCAAATGATTTGGATATGACTGCTGCTGCAACAGGTCTGAACAGAAACAATGGAGTCCTCATCTATGCGATGTTTTCCAGAATATAAAAGATGAGTTCCATGACGACAGGGCCTTCACTGAGCTGGCAGGCTCCTCCATGAATGACAGGCACCAAGGCACTGTCCAGATCGTTCATGTACTGCGAGGGAAGGGGCTGGCCATTGCTCCCTGCTTGATAGCCAACCTACCACAGAGAGAAAGGGATGACAGGTTACCGGGCAGGGATCTCTGCAGAGGGCTGAACCAAAGAGGCCAAGCAGGGAATACCACACCCTTTGCCATGAGCCCAACACAATGATAGTGCACACAAATTCTTTTCTTTTTACTAGTTTATCATCTTCTATCTACCCTGGCTACTTGATAGCTGTAAGACCTTTGGCTAGTCCCTTAGTGTGCTAATGTGTGTTTCCTGGGAAGAGAAATGGTGAGTCAGATGATAATCCAGGCTCTGGTTGTAAAGTTAAAGTGAGGCATATAACAAACAGCATCAACTCCAGCCTGTGCAGTCATCAGAGCACTGTATTTTGAGCAACTGAAAACAGAAATTCAAATATAAAAGGCCCTTTCCCTCAAGAGGGTCACAAATTTAGCAGAAAAATGCTTGCTATCCAACTGTCCCACGGGAGGGGCCTCTCTCCAGATGCTATCAGTACTGTGAGGTGGAGCAGGATACCTCAGTACTGTTTGTTACACAGGTAGACTTTTGATTTTCCTAACCTGCATTTGATGTATGTGTATGGGTGCGTGCATGTACCATGGTACATGTGCCACGACATGCATGTCGAGATCAGAGGACAATCTTAGGAGTCAGGGTTATGGGGACAACTTGCCAAGCTTGACAGCAGAATGGATGCCTTTACCCACTGAGCCATTTTGCCAGCCTGGTTTTTGTTATTGTTTTATTATTGCTGTCTTACGACAGGGTCTCATCTCAAACTTGATATGTGGTAGCCAAGGATGATCTTAAGGTGGTTTTTTTGTTTTTGTTTTTGAGACAGGGTTTCTCTGTATAGCCCTGGCTGTCCTGGAGCTCACTTTGTAGACCAGGCTGGCCTCGAACTCAGAAATCTGCCTGCCTCTGCCTCCCAAGTGTGTGCCTGGCTGATCTTAAATTTTTTGTTCCTTCAGTCTCCACCTCTGAAATACTAAGTTACCAGTGTGCCCCACTGTGCTCAGTTTCTGTGGTACTGAGGATCAGTTCCAGGGCTTCATGCCTGCTAGGCAGGCACTCTAACCTGAGCTACATCCTCAGCCCCAGATAAGCCCCTTGCAGCTTAGGACAAGACCCTAAGTGAAAGTAAATACTAGCTGATGATGGCCAGTGAGGAAATAAAGCCAGACACAGAACCTTTTACCCTGCCCTGGTCAGGTATTTAGTTAAATTCTGCAATAAAAGGCCAGATTCCCCCCATGTACGTACTCAGGAGAGAAGCGTCTCTGTGGCAGAATTAATTACTGACTCAGAGCCCACACTCACTTCTTCTTGAAAAAATAAACTTATTTTATTATTATTTTTTTTAATGTGTGTATGACTGTTTTGTCTGCATGTATGGATGTGCAA
This sequence comes from Mus musculus, assembly GCF_000001635.26. Taxonomy (NCBI): domain Eukaryota; kingdom Metazoa; phylum Chordata; class Mammalia; order Rodentia; family Muridae; genus Mus; species Mus musculus. The sequence continues at coordinate 108,640,798 of NC_000070.6, forward strand.
CATGTATGTGCCTGGTGCCTAAGGAGGTCAGATCCTCTAGAACGGGAGTTAAGGATGGCTGTACACCACCATGTGGGTGCTGGGAACTGAACCAAGGTGCTCTGCAGAGCAACACGTGCTCTATAGGTGAGCCATCTCTCCAGCCCCTCCCACACGCATTTCTAATGACTTGGCACTAGCAACATGTAAGCATCCAATGCAGGACTAAAGACACAGGAGCGAGATTCTAGGAAGAGGAACTGGGGTGTAGGAGGTGAAGACTGAATTATTAATATAAAGAGCACATAAAAACATCAAGCCAGGGGTTGGAGAGATGGCTCAGTGGTTAAGAGGACTGACTGCTCTTCTGGAGGTCCTGAGTTCAAATCCCAGCAACCACATGGTGGCTCACAACCATCTGTCATGATATTGGATACCCTCTTCTTTTTTTTTTTTTAAAGATTTATTTATTTATTATATGTAAGTACACTGTAGCTGTCTTCAGACACTCCAGAAGAGGGAGTCAGATATCGTTAGGGATGGTTGTGAGCCACCATGTGGTTGCTGGGATTTGAACTCAGGACCTTCAGAAGAGCAGTCGGGTACTCTTACCTGCTGAGCCATCTCACCAGCCCTGGATACCCTCTTCTGGTGTGTCTGAAGACAGCTAGAGTGTACTAACATATAATAAATAAATCTTTAAAAACAAAACAAAACAAAACAAAAACATCAAGCCAGGCATGGTGGCACACACCTTTCATCTTAGCACTCAGGAGGCAGATGCATCTCTGTGGGTTCAAGGCCAGCCAGGACAACATAATGAGACACTGTCTCAAAAAAATAAAACAAAAAGCAAAACAAGCAAAAACCTGTCATGTCCAATGACAGGAAAATTGTTGGGGAGATAGCTCAAACTTCTCACTAAATGAAAATCCTGGCAGCAAGAAAACTCTTACTCGGCAATGGCAAGTGTACAAGCCAGTCAGCAGGAACTTGGTCCAGCTGAGTAAGAAAGGCAGCACTGGGGACACTGGGAACCAAGAAAGGCAGCACTGGGGACACCAGGAACTGCAGTTGGGAATGGGAATGTCAAAGGCTAACACATGCTACCACAGGTGGTAAGAGCTCAGTTCCTCCCATAGCCTCCTGTGAGAAGGAAGGTAATGCCCTGGGATGCCTGCAGATGAGTGTGCTATGTGGTAGGCCAGGGGAGAATGGAACATCTAGAGGATTCAGGAAAACCCAAATAAACAAAAAATGAAACAGACACTTCTCCAGACGGAATCAAAAGCTGCCCAAAATGCATCTTACCTGATCTGAGTCAAGCGTCACACGGAGTCCCAGTTTTGTCATTCCATCTTCTTTTAAAAGCTTCAGGTGGGGGCAGAGGGCGAGGCAGAATGCCTTGGCGACATGCTCAGTCAGTCTGCTGTGATCTGCAGGGTCACTCAGGCAGTTATGGTGGTCATCGTTTTCCAGGAAAAACACCTATCCACAAACAAAAAAGGTCCTCACCTTCCCAATTCCAAGTGCTGGGATTACAGCCTGTGCACCCATGTACCACCATGTGCAAATGAACTGTGTTCTAAAAGGCAATGCAGTATGTGGATCATTTTCTTAGGAGGCCATAGGAGAGTCTAAAAGAACAGTCATTGTCGACTGGGGAATCCAGCTCTTCACAGATCATTCAAGTGTATAAGGACAGAGGGCAGGGCCTGGGTGTAGGGCAGGGCCTGGGTGTAGGGCAGGGCCTGGGTGTAGGGCAGGGCCTGGGTGTAGGGCAGGGCCTGGGTGTAGGGCAGGGCCTGGGTGTAGGGCACATGCCTTTAATCCTAGCACTGAAGAGGCCTCAGGTATGAAACCTCTGAGTTCCAAGCCAGCCAGTACTACATACTTAAGACCTTATGTCAAAAGGAGAAAACGGACAAGCTGGGCATGGTGGCACATGCTTTCAATCCTAGCACTTAGGAAACAGAAACAGCCAGATCTCTGTAACAACCCTCTACAGTATGACCTTATTGTATGACTGATACTACAAGGCCAGCTTTCAAGGGACTTAAATTTTTCTGGGTGTGGTGAAGTTCTTGCCTCATATGATGAAGGCCTAAGTTTGATTCCCTGGTAGCAATGGCGCATGGCTTTAATGACAGCACTTGGGAGACACAGGCAGGCGGATCTTTGAAATCAAGGACAGCCTGCCTGGTCTACAGAAGTGACTACCAGGACACCAAGGCTACACAGAGAAACCCTGTCTTGAAAACCCAGAATGAAAAGAAATGCTGGGCATGGTGGTATGCTCCTGCAATCTCAGTACTAGGGAGGTGGAGACAGGAGACCCCCGGGGCTCCCTGTCTAGCTTAATTGTTGAGCTATAGATCAGCTATAGGCCAACGAAAGTGTGTTTCAAACATGGCGATGTTTGTGATAGTGACACCTGAGACTGTATATATACTTATAGGCACTCATACGACACGGTACACCTGTGGAGTCAGTTCTCTCCTTCCATCTTTTCATGCATTCTGGAAATCAAACTCAGATTGCAACAAAGGTGCTGGTCCTCTGACTCTTTAAATATTTCTGCCCTTCTTCTGAGATTTTCCCAAGCCTTAGGGGTAGGGGTTATGTTGCAGGACTTTTAAAAAAAAATTAACTGATACAGGATGTTAACAGTACTGGCTGGCCTCAAATTTGTAATCTCCCTAACTCTGCCTCCTAAGTACTGGCATTACAGGTGTGTGCAGGCACATCTGGCTAGTAGCCTAAGAGCTGGCAAGAGCTGGCTTTGAATTGGGAACTTGCCATTGCTTGTTTGCCTCTAATTTTTGACAAATCTTACTGTGAACTGGCCATCATTTAAAGACCAAGTAACTCAAGAGAGGTTTAACTGTGAGGACAGCATGTTGTCCTCAGCTTTCTGAAGACAGACATACCCTTCTTGCACTGCAAAGCAAATACATGAAAATGAGTGCATGAAACACAACAGAGTGTGGCAGGCTGCAGCTTTGGACTTTCTTTTCCAGTCAGCTAAGACAGATCAGAGGGAGTTAAGTATAATACATAAAGGAAAAGATTTTTTTCAACAAAGAGAATTTTTTTCTTTAAACATTTTTATATGTACTAATTTTTTTTTTTTTGGTTTTTTTTTGTTTGTTTTTGTTTTTTTGAGACAGGGTTTCTCTGTATAGCCTTGGTTGTCCTGGAACTTACTTTGTAGACCAGGCTGGCCTTGAACTCAGAAAGCCACCTGCCGCTGCCCCCCCCCCCCCAGTGCTGGGATTAAAGGCATGTGCCACCACACCCAGCTTATGTACTTATTTTAATGTGTATTTGTCACACAAGTGCCACTTAGAGTGTCAGAAATTAAGAGGTCAATTTGTGGGAGTTGCTCCTTCAACTACGTGGGTCCCAAGGACTCAATTCAGACCTCCAGGCTTGATGGAAATGCCTTTACCTACTGGACCATCTTGCTGGCTCATTTTCCTTCTAAGTCAGCCCAGCACGGGCTTTTGGCCTAGCCAAGGCTATGCTGAGAGCAGGAAAACAATTTTCATCACCTTACCTCTGTCCATCTGATGACTTTTCCGTTTGCTTTATACTCTGACCCATGGAATATTTTCACGTTTGTTATAGATTCCATAGACTTCCCATCTATAGGACTCACCACACTACAACAGAGAAAAAGGAAGGAGATAGCGTGTCACATTTCGGGGTACCTTGCTGAAGACATCAACAGCATAGACACAGACAAGACACACGTGGCAAGACACAGAATGCTCATGGCAAGGGCTATGCACTGAAACAATTCAAGCACACAGAGTGAAAGGCAGCCACATAGCAGGAACCCATTTGCAGTTTACTGTAATGTAACAGGCTGCTCACTCACCCCTGCTCTTCTTCCAGCACGTCTTCCTTTAATAAACACATAGCTACTTACCCAGCCTGGTTCCCTACTTTGCTCCTGACTCTAGAACAATGTTCACCATGCTCCTCTTTACACATCTGCCTTAGGAAGTGAGTCTGAAGGGAAGGGGGTCTAACATGCCATCCTTGGGTGCTGTTATTTCAGATACTGGTCATTACTTGGAACTTAGGGAATTTACTGAGCATCTATTAAGAACCACTTAAGGCTGGGAATTTGGCTCAGTGATAAGATGGCTTGCTCACAAAGCAGAAGAGCTCAAGTTCATTCTCCACTAAGGACATCAAATAAATGAGTGATGAATAAATAAAAGCTGGTTGACCCTGTGTCACAGCTCTCCGAACCCAAATCCCACCGGGAGAGAGCTGGTCTCCCACGAGTGCTGACACACAGCCTTACAGGAGGGCAAGCCACAGTCAGAGATAGCAAGACCAGCTAACACCACAGATAACCAGATGGTGAGAGGCAAGTGAAAGAATATAAGCAACAGGGCTGGTGAGATGGCTCAGTGGGTAAGAGCACCTGACTGCTCTTCCGAAGGTCCAGAGTTCAAATCCCAGCAACCACATGGTGGCTCACAACCATCCGTAACGAGATCTGGCGCCCTCTTCTGGAGTGACTGAAGACAGCTACAGTGTACTTACATATAATAAATAAATAAATCTTTAAAAAAAAAAAAAAAAAAAAAAAAGAATATAAGCAACAGAAACCAAGGCTACTTAGCATCATCAGAACCCAGTTCTGCCACCACAGCAAGTCCTGGCTATCCCAACACATGGGAAAAGCAAGACTCTGATTTAAAGTCACATCTCATGATGATGATGGAAGACTTTAAGAAGGACATAAATAGCTCACTTAAAGATATACAGGAGAACACAGGTAAACAGAAGCCCTTAAAGAGGAAACACAAAAATCCCTTAAAGAATTACAGGAAAACACAATCAAACAGGTGAGGAAATGAACAAAATCATCTAGGATCTAAAACTGGAAAAAGAAACAATAAAGAAATCACAAAGGGAGACAATCCTGAAGATAGAAAACCAAGGAAAGAGATCAGGAGTCATAGATGCAAGCATCACCAACAGAATACAAGAGACAGAAGAGAGAATCTCAGGTGCAGAAGATACCATGGAAAACATTGGCACAACAGTCAGAGACAATACAAAACACAAAAAGCTCCTAACCCAAAACATCCAGAAAATCCAGAGCAAAATAAGAAGACCAAACCTAAGGATAATATGTATAGTAGAGAGTGAAGATTCCCAACTTAAAGGGCCAGTAAACATCTTCAACAAAATTATAGAAGAAAACTTCCCTAACCTAAAGAAAGAGATGCCCATGAATATACAAGAAGCCTACAGAACTCCAAATAGATTAGACCAGAAAAGAAATTCTTCCCGTCACATAATATTCAAAATACCAAATGCACAAAACAAAACAAAAGGAGAATTTTAAAAGCAGTAAGGGAAAAAGGTCAAGTAACATATAAAGGCAGACCTATCAGAATTACACCAGACTCTCACCAGAGACTATGAAAGCCAGAAGATCCTGGGCAGATGTCATACAGACCCTAAGAGAACACAAATGCCAGCCTAGGCTACTATACCCAGCAAAACTCTCAATTACCATAGATGGAGAAAATAAGATATTCCATGACAAAACTAAATTCACACAATATCTTTCCACAAATCCAGCCCTACAAAGAATAATAGATGGAAAACTCCCAACACAAGGAGGGAAAGTACACCCTAGAAAAAGCAAGAAAGTAATCTTCTTTTAACAAACTGAGAAAAAGATAGCCACACAAACATAATTCCACCATAAAAATAACAGGAATCAACAATCACTATTCCTTAATCTCTCTCTCTCTCTCTCTCTCTTTTTTAAAGATTTATTTATTGTTATATGTAAGTACACTATAGCTGTCTTCAGACACACCAGAAGTGGGTGTCAGATCTCATTACGGATGGTTGTGAGCCACCATGTGGTTGCTGGGATTTGAACTCAGGACCTTTGGAAGAGCAGTCAGTGCTCTTACCCACTGAGCCATCTTTCCAGGCCCCCTAAATATCTCTTAACATCAATGGACTCAATTCCTCAATAAAAAAGACATAGACTAACAGACTGGATATGTAAATAGGACCAAGCATTTAGATGCTCTAAGATCAAGAATTGACAAATGGCAATTGAGTCCATTGGCCTGAGGACCCAGCAATACCACTCCTGGGAAAATACCCAGAAGATGCTCTAATATGTATTAAGGACATAATCTTCACTATGTTCATAGCAGCCATATTTATAATAGCCAGAAGTTGTAAAGAACCCAGATGTCCTTTAACAGAGGAATGGATACAGAAAATGGGGTACATTTACACAATGGAGTACTACTCAGCTATTAAAAACCAATATAAAATGAAATTCGCAGGCGATCTAGAAAATAACATCCTGAGTGAGGTAACTCAGTCACAAATGAACACACATGGTATGTACTCAATGATAAGTGGATATTAGGCAAAGAGGGTAGAATGCCCACGATACAACTCACGGACTACATGAAGATCAAGAGGAAGGAAGACCCAAGTCCTACTTAGAAGGGGGAACAATATAATCAAGGGAAGTAGAGGCTGGGAGGGACTTGGGAGGAAGAGAGGAGAGGAAGAATCAGGTATGGGAGGGGATGGAGGAGATGTACAGAGGGTCAGGAGATTGAACAGAGGTGTGTAGCAATGGGGGATGGGGAAGTGGGGGTAGCAAGCAGAAAGTCTCAGATGCTAGGAAAGCAAGAGCCTCCCAGGACCCCATGGGGATGACATTAGCTGAAATACCCCACAAAGGGGAGGGAGAACCTGTTGAGACCATATCTAGAGGTTAGGCATGGCTCCCCCAGTTGAGGGATAGAGTCACTCACCCATCTCCAAAATTTTAACCCAGAATTCCTCCTGTTTAAAGGAAATACAGGGACAAAGAGTGCAGCAGAGACTGAAGGAAAGGCCCTCATAAGACTGCCACACCTGGGGATCCATCCCACATGCAGACACCAAACTCAGACACTACTGATGATGCCAAGAAGTGCTTGCTAACAGGAGCCTGATATGGCTGTCTCCTGAGAGGCTCTGCTAGATCTTGACCCATAAATGCGGATGCTCGCAGCCAACCATTGGACTGAGCACAGGGACCCCAATGGAGGAGTTAGGGGAAGGATGAAAGAGCTGCAGAGGCCTTATCTGGCATCAATAGGAGGGAAGGCCCTTGGTCCTGTGAAGGCGTGATGCCTCAGGGTAGAGGAAGGCTAGGGTGGTGAGGCAGGAGTGGGTAAGTGGTAGGGGAGCACCCTCATAGAAGCAGGATAAGAGGGGATTGCATAGGGGAGTTGCAGAGGGAAAACAGGGAAAGGGGATAACATTTGAAATGTAAAGATATGAAATATCCAATTAACAAGAAGAAAAAATTTTTAAATAAAATAAAATAAAATGGGGGGGGAGCTGTAGAGCTGGGGCGAAGAGACACAAGTGTTCATCCTCACAAATTCTCTTCAGTGCTATGTTACCCCTCTTAGATTCCTAAACAGAAGTTACTTTTGGCATTATTTCTCCCATAAAATATAACAAGTAAATTAAACATGTGGAGATACACATTTACTCTGAAAAGAACATACACCGATTGCTACAAAGATTCTAGACTCCTCTCAGCTATGTTTAAATCTATTTATGTTCTTGATTCTTTTTAGTTTGTTCAAGATAGGATCTCAGGCCCGCCTGCCTCTGCTTCCCAAGTGCTGGGGTTAAAGGCATGTACCACCATGCCTGATCCTGTTCTTAATTCTCCACACATTCAGAGTTAAATTAGGGGCTAGCAAGATGGCTCAGCAGGTAAAGGCACTTGTGTACAGGTCTGGCCACTGAAGAGTTTGGTCCCCAGAACCTATATAAAGGTAAAGGAAAGAACCAACTGCACAAAGTTGTCATCTACTCGTGAGCAAGCCCCTCGCATCCCCCAAATAAACAAATGTAATAAACATTTTAAATGAGAAGTCTAAACTAGGGAATGTAAGGAAGAAATACCAGAAGTCTTGCTGTATATGAAGAGAGAAATGTACAACAGAGTTAGAACACAGGCGTTGGCCAGAGCTGACCTCACAGACTGGCACTGGAAACTGTGAGGGAGTCGGAGGGACTGATCCCAGGGCATCCTGAGGAAGAGAGCAAGCTGACAGCAGCTCGAGCAAAGGTCTGGGCAGGTGCATAGCATTGCTCAAGGAAGAAGGCCAGTGTCCTGCTGAGCACTTGGGAGGCAGAGGCAAGAAGATTGCTTTGAGTTTGAGTTTAACCTAGACTACATAAAGAATTCCAGACCAGCGTGAGCTACAGAGTAAGACCCTGTCTCAGGGCCTAAAAGTAACAAATGACTTTAATGCCTTTAGATTTCATCTTGAAAGACACGAGATACCATTGGCTGTCTCGACAGAGAAGTGACATCATGCTGGCAGAACGAGAGAAGGAAACTAGAGACAAGGGAAGCACTTGCCCAGACTCTGATGGGGTAGCAGGGTGGTGAGAGCCACTGTAGTTGGGGATGTATCTTGAAGTACAGCAAACAAGATTTACTGTTAGGCTAATTGTGGGGTAGGGAAGAAAGAAAAGTATCAGAAATGAATCCAAGGTCTTGGTGTGAAGCAGCATAGAGTTGCCACGACCCAGGGAAGAATTTGGATTTAAAGCCCAAGAAGATGGTTTTTAGTGAGAGCCTTCCTGAGTCTTAGTTTATGGTTCTGACTTATTCAAATGGAATGTATTAGCAAAGATGCTTGATACCCAAAAGGCCACAGTTCTACTCAACCAAGTTTAGAAGACCTGCTTTTGTTTCAGTGCCTTAGCTTTCCCTCAAAAATACACACAGTGACCTTCACAGACCAAGTTATGGGGCTGAAGAAGTGGCTCAGTGGCTAAAAGCATACGCTTGCTGAGAAACTGGGTTTGGTTCCCAGTATCCACAATAGGTGTTTCCCAACCACCTGTAATTCCAGATCCAGGGGATCTGAGGTCTGTGTATCTGTGGGCACCCACTGTCATGTCTACAGTCATATGCACAGACATGTAACTTTTAAAAATGTTAAAAATAAGTATTTTAAAAAAAAATTAAACTGGGCTGGAGAGATGGCTCAGAGTTTAAGAGCACTGACTGCTTTCCTAGAGATCCTGAGTTCAAATCCCAGCAACCACATGGTGGCTCACAACCATAGTAATGGGATACAATGCCCTCTTCTGGTGTGTTTGAAGACAGTGACAGTATACTCATATACATTAAATAAATAAATAATTCTTTAAAAAAAAAAAAAGGAAAAGAAACTGAGCTAAAAATCCCAGAAATTACAAATCTGTGTTCTACATTCCTTTTTCATAGGCATGCATTTAGTCAACTCTGAAGCTGCGGTGTGCATAGCAGACAAAGCCTACAGCTGATTCCTGGCGGCTCTGAGGGTTGCACTTACCCTTTGTTAACTGTCTTGTCATCGTCCACCCACTGGATGTGGATCTGTTCCTGGGGGTCCTCTGCATCCGCCTTCCCACAAGTGATGGTAAAGTCCTTCATCTCCCGCAGTGCCTGCCTCAAGGAGTCCATGTTCTCCGCAGTGATCTGGACCATGACTCCATCTAAGAGCATCAGCATGAAGGTGATTCAGATGCAAACAGTGCGAAGCCAGGGAGGGCAGGGGCTGAGACACAGTACCTAGCATCTAGCAGATTCTCTGATACTAAATATAAGCTTTGAAAGCCAACAGACACAGTTTTGAGCTGAAACTCGCACTGAAGAAGCCGTGAGAGCAAACATGGAGGTTCACTCCACGTTAGAACTGCTGGCTTCCTTTTAGATCCCATTATGTGTTTCTTCTGAGATTGCTCAGAGGGAAAACTTACACATGACCACATAGCTACTCTTCAGCCTCAAAGAATTTTATTCCCGTTTGCTTTCTTGCAGTTACCACCCCCTGACTGTGTGTATTGGCTTTTAAATCTTTCTGAACTTCTGCCGGGTATATGACTGTCCTGTAAATGTTTGTTTTCTTTTCTTTTTTTTTTTTGTTTTGTTTTTTGTTTTGTTTTGTTTTTTGTTTTTTTGAGACAGGGTTTCTCTGTGTAGCCTTGGCTATCCTGGAACTCACTCTGTAGACCAGGTTGGCCTCGAACTCAAAAATCCGCCTGCCTCTGCCTCCAGAGTGCTGGGATCAAAGGCGTGCGCCACCACGCCCGGCTTAAATGTTTGTTTTAAAATTACTAAATTACAACAACAATGAAACAAAACAAAGTTTGACTAGGTTTGGTGGCACAGACCTTTAATTTCAGTATTTGGGTTGTAAAGGCAGGAGGATCTACTTTGAAGCTAGCCTGGTCTACATATATAAAGAGTTCTGGGCTAGCCAGGGCTACATAATGAGCCACTTTCACAAAAACGAAACAGAGCAAAAACACAAACAAAAAACCAACCAAACAAAAATTCCTGCGGTGATTTGGGTGAAAATGGCCCCCAGTTTATATATTTGCATGCTTAGTCCCCTACGGATAAACTGGCTTTTTAAAAATATTTTTTAAGAATTTATTTATTTATTTATTTATTTGTTTGTTTGTTTGTTTGTTTGTTTTTCGAGACAGGGTTTCTCTGTATAGCCCTGGCTGTCCTGGAACTCACTTAGTAGACCAGGCTGGCCTTGAACTCAGAAATCCACCTGCCTCTGCCTCCCGAGTGCTGGGATTAAAGACGTGCGCCACCACGCCTGGCTCCTAAGAATTTATTTTTTATGTATGTGAGTACACTGTCACTGTCTTCAGACATACCAGAAGAGTGAATTGCATCCCATTACAGATGGAATTGAACTCAGGACCTCTGGAAGAGCAGTCAGTGCTCTTAACTGCTGAGCCATCTCTCCATCCCTTAAAACTTATTTCTACTGTGTATGTATGACACATGCATGTTTGAGGGCAGGCGAGTGTGTGGAACAGAACTCATGTGACAGAGAACAAGTTGGGAAAGTTTGTTCTCTCTGTCTACCATGGTTTAAACTCAAGTCATCAGGCTTACAGCAAGGGCCAGTCCCTCTCACTGGCACAACGAGTTATTTCCTCTCTGTTTTTAAAGATAAAAAATAAAATAAAATTATGTGTGTGCTGGGTGTGCATGTTGTTATGTGTTGGGTGTGTATGTGTTGGATGTGTGTACTAGGTGTGTATACATGCATATTTATATGTGTGTAGTATGTGTGTACGTGTGTGTGTGTGTGTGTGTTGTTGGGTGGGTACTATGCATGTGACTAGCTAGACTCCAGGTGCCCACAGTGGACAGAAGCCCAGGATCTCCTGGATCTACAGTTACATGTCCTCTCCAGCTCTGCCTCCAACAACTTCTAAATCATTTTACCATAAAGTTGGAATTGTGAGATTTGGTTGTAAGATATGTGGCTCTTGCTCACTGTTTTACTAAACATACCAAAAAGATCAAAGCCAGTATGTATAAACATATGTAAAATTATCCATGGATGCCTATTGGGATCCATCTTTCAAAAGGAATGATTTTACTTAGGAAACAAAGACAGGAGGATCAGGATTTCAGGATTTTCTCAGTTACATACATATTGAGCTACATGAGACCTTATCTCAAACAACTGAAGTTGGTGGTAATGTTGGGAAGAGTGGGGGATGGATATGTTCAAGATACATTTTATATACATGCATGGAATTGTCAACCAATAAATTTTTAAAATACTTTAAAAAATAATGGTTATTAATTACATTTATTTATTTGAGGATATAGGCAAATGACACAGTATACATGAGGTCAGAGGTCAACTTTCGGGCGTCCGTTCTCTCTCCTTCCACCATGTGAATCCCAAGGAGGGAACTAGGTCATCAGGCTTAGAGCAGGTGTCTTTACTGAGCCATCTCATGGGCCCAAGAATGTTTTTAGATAAGCCTTGGAGTAAGCTGTGTAAATGAACATCTACCAGCCAAGCATGGTGGCACACTCGTGTGAGCCCAGCACTTGAAGGCTAAGGACTGAGAACCTTGAGTTCAATTCAAATTGTGCTACATAGCAAGTTCCAGGCTTGCCTGAACTACACAGTACGACCTTATCTCAAAAAATAACATCAGTGCTGGAGAATGGCTCAGTGGTTAAGCACACTTATTGCTCTTCCAGAGGAGCTGGGTTCAATTCCCAGCACCTACATAGTGGGTCACAACCATCTGAAACTGCAGATCTAGGAAATCTATTACTTTCCTATGAAGTCTCTGGGCCCTAGGCATGCACACATACATAAACACAGGCAAACCCACACATGAAAAATAAATAATCTTTAAAAAATAAGATTAAAATAATAGTAATAATAAAAAACCTGAAAGACTTCCCCTGAGCTGGAGACCTACAATACCTTACAGCTCCTGCTATGCCTTACCTGGGATGCGTAAGTGACTAGATACTTTATAGCTCTATAACAGTCTCAGAGACTGCCATTCTTGCATGCATGATGCCTTAGGTTTGATTCCAAGAAATTCTCATATTAGGCATGGTGCTGGCGAGTACTTGTAATCCCAGCATTCGGAAGGTAGAGACAGGAAGACCATACAGCCATATAGAGGCCCAAGGTCATCCTTGGCAACACAGTGAAGTCAAGGCCAATCTAAAAAGTACAGGAGACCCTGTAGTTTCATCTTGTTCAGTTTCCCCCCTTGTTAAAATCAGTAAGGAAGTTTTAAAAAATGTGCTGTAAACTTATGTTTCCAAGCTTGATAGTTGCTTAGAGCAGGAATGTTTAGTATATTTTAAGGTAGTAACAATGTATTTTACTATAATACACACATTTCCAGTAATCATCTGCCTTCTACTTAGTACAGTATTAACATATAAGTCAACATCATCCTTACTGTTAAAATGATTTTGGTTTAAAAACTGTTTCAGTGCTTAGCCAGCAAGCAGAGTTTTGTGAATTCAACGGTATGACAGTTTGCATGTCAAGTTCCAGATCAGCCAAGGCTACATAGTGAGACACTGTCTCAGAAGACAAACAAACAAAACACTATAGCAATATAATCCAACTGCACTCCTGGGGGTAAAAATACACCAACTCATGGCCACATATAGCCAATTATTATGTAAAGACACAATACTGCCTGTCTTGCACACTCCCCTACAATGCCCCTTCCTATTCCTTCCTGAGAATGTGCAGTCGTGTCTCCCTGCTGTCAGCACTGGAGTGTTGTGAAGGGACACTACATGAGTTTCCAGGCAGGGCACAAAGGCAATGCAGCTTCTGCTTTGCCACTGCGACACTCGTCTCCGAATCATCCCAGCCCCTAGACATATATGTGAAAAATTTTTCAGGGAATTTTATCTCATTTCCAGGAAATAATTTTGTGTCTTTAAGTCATACCAAATGTCATGGAGCAGTGTCAAACTCTCTGTAGTATCCTACCAAGATTCCCTAGCCAGGGGGCTGGAGAGATGGCTTGGTGGTTAGGAGCACTGACTGCTCTTCCAGAGGTCCTGAATTCAAATCCTAGCAACCACATGGTGGCTCACAACCATCTATAATGGGATCCAATGCCTTCTTCTGGTGTGTCTAAAGACAGCTACAGTGTACTCATATACATAAAATAAATCTTAAAAAAAAAAAAAAGACTCCTTAGCTAGAGGAGTCAGCAAGCATGATAAAAGAACTGCTTTACAACATCAAATTTGGGGGTGGTTTGTAACACAACAAGAATAACTAGACCAAGATGGGGAAGGTGGATCTCTGTGAATTCCAGGACAGCATGGTGTACAGAGCAAGTTCCCAGAACAGCCAGGGCTGTTACACAGAGAAACCCTGTTTCAAAAACCCAAAAGGATGCTGGCGAGGATGTGGAGAAAGAGGAACACTCCTCAATTGCTGGTGGGATTGCAAACTGGTACAACCATTTTGGAAATCAGTCTGGAGGTTCCTCAGAAAATTGAAAATAGATCTACCTGAAGACTCAGCAATACAACTCTTGGAAATATACCCAAATGATGCCCTACAATGCCACAGGGACATGTATTCCACTATGTTCATTTGTGATATTTATGTTATTTGTGATAACCAGAAGCTGGAAACAACCTAGATGTCCCACGACAGAAGAATGGATACAGAAAATGTGGTTCATTTACACAATGGAATACTACTCAGCTATTAAGAACGAGGACATCCTGACTTTTGCAGGGAAATGGATGAAACGAGAAAATATCATCCTAAGTGAGGTAACTCAGACCCAAAAGGAGATGCATAGTATGTACTCACTAATAAGTGGATATTAGCCAAAAATGAAAAAGAAAAAAGAAAAAAAAGATATAGTCCACAGAACTCAAAAAGTTGAAATGCTCAAGTGAAGACTCCTCAGTCCCTTGGGAGTGGGAAGAAAGCAATCACAAGTGGGGAGGGAGAGAGGGACCTGGGAGGGAAAGTGGACAGGGAGGAGGGGAGTTGGGCGGGGGGGGGGGGGGACCTGATGTGGTATTGGGTGAAGGAAAAGGACTGAAGACCGGAGGGCCAGCAGAAAGAATGAAAACAGGCAACCTCAGGAGATAGAAGGTTGGGAGAATCCTCCAGAATGCACCCGAGACCTAGGAGGTGAGAGACTCTCAGGACTCAAAGGGAGGGACCTTAGATGAAATGCCTGACAGTAGGGAGAGGGAGCTTATAGAGCCCACCTCCAGCAGGAAGACAAGGTATCAGATGAGTGAGTGGGGGGCCAGTCCACAGTCACATCTCTGACCCATAATTGTTCCTATTACAAGGATGGAAATGGAGAGGAGCCTGAGGAAAAGAAGGTCCAGCGACAGGCCCAAAGTGGGATCCAGCTCTAGGGAAGGTCCCAAGGCCTGACACTATTACTGAGGCTATGGAGTGCTCACAAAAAGGGACCTAGCATGACTGCACTCTGGAAGACCTACATGAATGCACTCTGGAAGACCCAACAAGCAGCTGAAAGGGTCAGATGCAGATATTTGCACCCAACCAATGGACAGAAGCAGCTGACCCCTGTTGTTGAATTAGGTTAGGCAAAAAGAAGCTAAGGAGAAGGGTGATCCTGTAGGAGGACCAGCAGTCTTAATTCATCTGGACCTCCAAGATCGCTCAAACACTGGACCAAAAAACAGGCAGCATACACCACCTAATATAAGCCCCCCAACACACATACAGTAGATGACTGCCCAGTCTGTGTTCATTCAGAGATGCACCTAACCCTCAAAGAGACTGGAGGCCCCAGGCTGTTTAGAGGTTAGGTGGGGTGGAGGGTGGGGACATCCACATGGAGACAGGGGCGTTGGGAGGAGGTATGGAATGTGGAACAGTCTGAGTGTGAACGGGGCAGGGGAATAAAATAAAATATATAAATATATAAATAAATTAATAAATACCCCAAAGTATTTATTATAGACAATAACTAGACAAAGTACAGCAAAGAACAAGGACAAAAAGAAAGTAAACGGCGTGTTGGCCTGCCCTTCCCAGGTGGTAATCAGCCTCTATCGGGGGTGCGCCATGTCTAACTGCAGCAAGCATACTTCATTCTGTACTTCAGGGATAGTGGCAGTATTTCTGTGGATGGGTGGGAGTGACATCATTTATACTGTCGCAAAACTGAAATATGGTATCTATAATATTACCCCTAGGCATTCTATATGAGATGTGTGAATGGCCATCTCTAACATCTCACAAGTGCCTGTGGCACCTGTACTGATTCCCTTCTCTGGAGAACTAGGTACTCCACGCCAGGTTTTGTTTGCTTCCCAGGTTTTCTTGCTATGTTGGTTAGACTGCTCTAGAACTCCTGGGTTCCAGTGAGCTTCCTGCCTCACCTCCTGACTAGCTGGCAGTTCATGCTACTAAACCCGACTCTTGTGACAGTTTTAATCTGCTGAAGAATAGTATATCTCTGAATAAAAAAAAAAATACAGGTTAGACATCTATAGCAGTGTCAAGCCCCACCCCCACAGTTGCATGTAGCCTAGGCTATCCTTGAACTCTCTAGAGTGAACTTAAACTAATGCCTCCATTTCCCCAGTGCTGGACTACAGGTCTGACTACATCTGGTTTGTACACTGAGGCAAACTTTACCTACCCGAACTACACCCACAGCCCTCACACATTCTCAATGGTGCCCATTTTCAGCTGTAAAATCAGGATCAAACTGAGGCATGCAGAATAGACAATTCATCCTTTACCTTCTACAATACTGGACTTGGCAAGGTATCCTGAAGAGGATTTCAGTGCGCCACTGAACACAAAGAAACTGGCGCCAGTCACTACAACAAACATGAAGATAGGTTAGTGAGGACAGACTGCTGAGACGGGCACTGAGAACAATAAAGACATAAACTGGGAATTCTAGTTATCATTATACAGAAAACAAAACAGCACTGTGTGTGACTTAGTTGCAATGCTAACTAACCATAGGTGTGTGGAAGAATTAAGATACAATTAATCCTCTATCCTGCTGATCCCTTTCTCAATCAAGAATCTAAGAATTTTACAAAATTTCTTTTAAAATTTTACAATTTTTTTCAACAATTTTTTTTACAAATTTTATGAAAAAAATAATGTTCAGGTCCTATGGTTAGCTTGGCTTGCAGCATATTTCTGAAATAAGTGTTTATTGGAACAAAGCCTATTCACTTACATATTTTCTCAGGCAGTCCAGTGCTATAACTTTATCTAGAGCCACTGGTGGCAAACACTGTCAAGGCTAAGATATTAATCATTTGGCTCTTCACAGGAAAGGTTTATAACTCTTTATCTACCAATTTCCAAATTTTCTATTTTATAATCAATTATATATTGAAGTTGTTTTAAAAAGGAAATAAAAAGAAGTGTCAACTGAAGAGCAAGATGAGGTCTGTTAGCTACTTTATCTGCCAAGTAGAATTATTTTGCTTGTTTGTTTTGATGTTTTTATTTGCTTTGAGACAGGGTCTCACTCTGTAGTTCTCTGGCTGTGCTGTAACTCACTCTGTAGACCAGGCTGCTCTTAAACTCCCAGAGACCCACCTGTTTTCACCTCCTGAGTGCTTGGACTAAAGGTGTGCATCTCACTTCCCCAGGAGAGTTAGTTTAAAGGCCTATCTAGAATAAATACTTGGGGCTGGAAGACAGCTTAGTTGATAGACCTGCTTCATAACCATGAGGACCAGAGTTTGGCTCCTCTGCATCTGTAATTCAGGCGAGGGGATGGGGACAAGTGGCTCCCAGGAGTCACTGGCCAACTAGTCTAGCCAAACAGTGGCTCCAGGTTCAATGAGAGATCCTGTCTCAGAAAATAAGTCTGAGGCTGGCTAGTTGACTCAGTAGGTAAAGGCACTTGTCACCAATCTGGTGACTTGATTTTTATCCCTGGGACCCATATGTTGGAAGGAGAAAAACTAATTTTCTCAAATCGTTCTCTGACCCACACACAAGGATAATAAATAAATGTTAAAAGCAAACAAACAAACGAACAAACAAACACAGTGAGCAAGCCACTGAAGAAGATACCTAATGCTGGTCTCAGGCTTCCACGTAGAAATGTACAAAGCTAAGCACATATGCATTTCTATGCATGTGTACACACTCACATGAACTACCACTGTCTCTCCAAAATCTAAAGACCATGCGATCATACTTAATTTTACAAAAACTTTACTATACTGCTCTTATTTTCCTACCTCTTTTTTGGCTTTTTCATGACAGGGCTTCTCTGTGTAGCCCTGGCTGTCTAGAACTCACGCTGTAGACCAAGCTGGCCTTGAACTTGGAGATCCACCTGTCTCTACCTCCCAAGTGCTGGAATTAAAGGCATGCACCACCACCTGGCTATTTTCCTACAACTTAAACTGGACTGAACTAATCCAGTTTCCCACTGATTAATCCTATAAGGTAGTGATCCAGTCTTTATCAGATGCAGACACAAGCTAAGCATCTAGATAACTCTCAAAATTGCAAACCATGACTCAAACTGAGCCAACTATGGCTTCCTGTCACTTTTGCTCACTGGATACTGCTCTGTACATTACTCTCTCTAAGATCTCCTCATACCTGTTAGTTAACCACTGTACAACCGAGCTGCGTCCTTAGCTACCTTCTTTCTAAATGGCTCTAGATTTTGTAGCTATTAGAGAATAAACTGAATCTTTATTTTCACATTTAAAAAAGAAGTAGCTAATTCTTAATCTCCTTCCACAGGGAATGCTTCACAAAATACACGAGGAACAAAAGGAACAGTTTTAGTAGGAACAGGGAGGGAAATTAAGTTTGTGGTTCAAAACTTTGGGAAGAGTTAGATAGACATTATTCTTCTCTTGAGAAAACCAGACTAGCATCAGCTGTCAAGACGGAAGGCAACGTGTCAAATGGCTTAAATTTACTTAACACAGGTTTCCCAGATTTAAGACTTTATGTAAATATTGCATCTATCTACCTATCATTCTACCTACATATCTGTCTGTCTGTCTGTCCATCCATCTGTCCGTTCATTATTTTGAGACAGGATCCCTCTACACAGCACCAGACCTGACAATGTGACCATTTCAAATCACAGGAACTGAGGGGCATTTTGGGTACTGTGATCTGAACAAGGCTTCTTGAATTCAAGTGTTCTGAAACCACTCATCTTTTAAGATCTCAGGTCAGCAGCCCTATCTGAGAGTAGTATTCCTTTGTAAGTGGTGAGCCCACACTTAGAGCCAAAAGTCTTCCTTCAGATGCAAATGAGCTGGTTCATCTGCATCTCTGAATTACAAACGCTATCTACTCTTACTCTCAATACAGCACCTAGTCTCAGCTTCAGGTACCAATGTTGGCCTCTTAATATCTGAAGACAGCTCTTATATTTTCTTTTAAAAATATTTATTTTTATTATTTAAATTGTGTATGGGGCGGGGGGGGGGGGGGAGCCTGCACACTTGAGATCCTGCAGGTAAGTGCAGAGCCCAGAGGCACTGGCTTCCCTTGGAGCTGGATTACAGGTGACCACCTGCCCTGTGTGGGTGCAGGGAAAGGAAAATGTCTTCTGAAGGAGCTGTACTGATTGAGCCAGGAGTGGTGACACTTGCCTTAAACTGCAACTGTAGGGAGGTGGAGGCGGAGGCAGAGGCAGAGGCAGGCAGATCTCAAGCAAGTTCCAGTACAGCCCAGAGTACACAGAGAAACCCTGTCTTGACAAACAAATAAAAAAAATGAGTGAATGCAAAGGGAAAGAGCTGCAAGGGTGCTTAGCTGCTGAGCCAGCTCTCCAGCCCTGACAGGTTGTTAAAAAAATGATTCCCTCTATAGCAAGGATTCCTTTTGCAAATGTTAAGACTCAAAGAGCCAGATAGCTACTTGAGTAGGGAAAATAATCCTCAAAACATACTTGAAAAAGTTCATTTGTGGTCACATATCTACTAGAAAATAGGTGGTAGAGATCTGAGACATCCAGTACTTCAACAGAATAACCTTCCATTATAAAAATTCTCCACTGTGCCAGGTGTGGTGGCATATACCTTTAATCTCAGCAACTCACTAGGCAGAGGCCAGCCTAATGCACATAATGAATTCCAGGTCAGCTGGTAGTACATGGTGGGACCCTGCTACAAACTTTAATAATTAAAATACAATAGGGGCTAGAGAGATGGCTCAGTGGTTAGAGCATTCGCTGTTCTTCCACAGGACCCATTGTGGCTGGCTTGCAATGTCTTGAGTTCTAGGCCCAGGGGGTCCAATGTACTCTTCTCAACTTTGCTGGAACCAGACATAAATGTAGACAAAACACCCACACACATATAATAATAAATCATTTAAATGAGTGAACAAATGAATACAAGATTCCTCCTGGAGTTAGACTGCTTACCTTTCCTGGGCTGATTGTGAATACTGATGGCCTGGGTTTGATAGTTTCCATCATCGTTCTGTACACACACAAGATGAGAATCTGCCTTTTCATTGAAGCAGGCACCTCCTGCCAGTACATGTTCATTGGATTTGTTCATGGCTTTCATCATCTGCAATTAAAGAGCAGGGTTAACCTTTTCTGCAAGGAAGGGTAACTTATCTCTAACATGGTAAACCACCACCTTCTCAAAGACAAAAAGTCAGTCACAGTTAGTTTAGAAATACCAAAGTTCCCTATGCAATTTAGACATATAACCAATGTATATTTTGCAATTATTTTGTCTGTTGTTGTTTGAGACATGGTCTCACTATGTAGACGGTGTAGACGGCCTAGAACTCTTTTTTTTTTTTAAAGATTTATTTATTGACTATGTGTAAGTACACTGTAGCTGTCTTCAGACACTCCAGAAGAGGGATGGTTGTGAGCCACCATGTGGTTGCTGGGATTTGAACTCTGGACCTTCGGAAGAGCAGTCGGGTGCTCTTACCCACTGAGCCATCTCTCCAGCCCAGCCTAGAACTCTTATGTAAACCAGGCTGGCCTTGAATTCATAGGCATCCACTTGCCTCTGTCTTCAGCATGCTAGGATTAAAGGTGTGCATCACCATGTCCAACTGTTTTGTCTTTTCCAAGTTACAAACTAGTTAAGTGTAGTAGTTTCTCCTACTCACTGCATTCTGTGAGGACACACACTCTTAAATTTTACTTCTAAAGGAATGTACCAATTTATCTGCATCTTGCACCTTTTTCAATATCAAACTAAGATTTTTCTCTAGACATTTATGAAATTCATTTAGTTAATTATAATAACATATCTTTGAGTTCTTTAATGAATTTTAATGTCCAGCTATATTCTTTTCAAAGCAGTAAAGATGGTAATTATAAATTTAACTGGAAAAGCACATGGGAGCTAGGGATATGGTTGCCCGGAACACTCACTGGGCAAGTATGAACATGAGTTTAGATCCCAGCACTTATAAGATAAAAAGGTAGGTATGGCTACAACTGCCTGCAATTAGTATGCATAGGAGGGTCAGAGGCAGGAGGGTTGCTGTGACTTCATGGCCATTAGGTTCTGTGAAAAATCCTTTTTCAAGGGAACATGGTAGACATCAGGACAGAAGACATCCTGTTCTGGTGTTTGCATGTGCACAGACATATGCACACACAAGAGAAAAAGGAAGTTCCTGGGCCATTTTTTTTTTTAAAGACCAAACTTCTCTGGATGTTAAACTCCAGCTATATTAAGTTAGTGTTCATTTTTCCCATTTTTCCTTTATGTTTTCACATCTGTTTAACTTACTGTTCTAATTTTTTAAATGCCCTATCCTTTCAACAGTTAATCTGAAGCTTGTTACAGTCTCCATTTCTATCTCTGTGATAAACAACAACACCATTTCCTTCCTGTACCCATTCATCTGCTCTGTTTCTAAGCATTCCCAAGAGTTTTGTATAAACTGAACACACAAAATATGACCATCTGATCTAGCTATGCTTCTCAGCATAAGGGTTATTGTTGTTGTTGCTTGTTTATATTTATTTTATTTTTATGTGTATTATGCCTTGTCTGAATGTATGTATGTGCACCATGTGTGTGTCTGGTGTCTGTGGGGGTTAGAAGAAAAAGTCAGATCCCCTCGAACTGGAGTTATGGGCAGTTGTGAACTGCTATGTGGGTGCTTACTATTGAACCTGGGTTCCTCTGCAGGAACATGTGCATCTAACCACCAAGCCACCTCTCCATATCTCAGACCATCAGCACAATGCTTTGAAGGCTCATTCAAATTATAACATAGAACAGTGCTTTATTTTGGGTTTTTGTTTATTTGTCTGTTTGTTTGAGGCATAGTTTCTCTGTGTAGCCCAGGCTGTCTTAGAACTTGCTTTGTAGACCAGGCTGGCCTTGAACTCACTGATCTGCCTGCCTCTGCCTCTTGAGTGCTAGAATTGAAGGTGTGTGCTACCACCACCTACCTCAGTACTTCATTTTAAAAAAAGTTTGTGTGTTTGTGTATTTACCTATCTTTGGAAAACAACTATGTATCTGTTGTGCTTTGAATGGCCCCCATAGACTCATATATTTAATTCTTAGGTACCAGGGTGTAGCATTATTTGAAAGGATTAGAAGGATTTGGAGGTGTGACCTTGTTGGAGGAAGTGTATTATTGGGGATGAACTTTGAGGTTTCAAAAACCCCATGCCAACCCCAGAGACTGTTTCTCAGACTGTAGACCAGGGTGTACCCCTCAGGTCCAGCACCTGCCTGCATGCCACCAACCTACCCACCATGATGAAAATAAACATCTGAAACTCTAAGCAAGTCCTCAATCAAATGCTTTCTTTTATAAGAGTTGCCTTGGTCATGGTGTCTCTTCACAGCAACAAAACAGTAACCAAGACACATTCCTTTGCTCATTTTGTAATGACATTGTTTATTTTTTGCTGCTGAGTTGTCTGCTCGCTTTCATTTTTGGCAGGGGCCAGGGTTATGAGATATTGTCTCATGTAGTTCAGATTGGCTTCCAACTCACTATATAGCCATGTAGCTGAGAATTGTTTTGCTCTTGTCTCTGTCTCCCAGTGCTGGGATTATAGTGTGTAACTTTATGATTTTATTGCTTTTATTTAGTTTGCTGGTCCATTGTTATTCTGGCTCTGAGTAAGTAAAATTTACTTGTTTTTAACATCCTTGCTTGAGATGTCTTTAGCAAAACACACATTGGTTTTATCAGTTGTGTTGAGGTTTTTTGACTACCAGGCACTAGGAAAGGCTAACTAAATCCCCCTTCCCATATCCTTTCTATTCTGTGTCAGCAGAGGGAGTCAGCATGAGAAGTATAAGATATGTAAGATGTGTAACCTTGAGTAAGTCTGTGAGTCAGATAATAGACAAAAAAGAATGGCGAAAATATAAAGGAAAAGTGCCATGACTATTTTGCGAAACCCGAAGAGTTCAAAGCTTTTTCACCATCTTCTGTGTGGAGGCTCCATTGTCTTAGTGCCATCTGTGGAAGGTCTCTTGCCATTGAGGGGTCCCCACAGCACCCTTGTTCACACCAACTGGCCACACATATAAGAATCTCTCAGTCCTAAATTCTATTCTATGCCAGCACAGCACTGTATACCCTCGTAATACATTTTAAAGTTTTATTCAAACTTTATTCTCCATTTCTAAAACGATTTCAGAATTCTTATGTAAGGCCCATTACACTTCCCTGAACGTCAAGTACTGGCTTTTTGTTTTTCAAAGAGAGGCTGTGAAGCTCTGAGGTGTCTGTGCACTCTGCAGAGCACTTTGATATGTGTGCCACCCGTCCTGCTTTACGTGCTGTGTGGGATTCAACTCTGACCTTCCCACATATGAGGCAAGCATTCTAGGAAGTCCTCAAAGGTTAACTTATTTTCTAATTTAGAAGTTGCTTTTAATTATGTGTAGGTGTGTGTCTGCCTATGTATGGGAATGTCAATGTGAAGGAAGGAAGGTGCCTTTAGAGGCCAAGTTATGGATGGCTGTGTACAAAACTCAGGTAGGTCCTCTGCAAAAGCATAAAGTGTTCTTGACTGCCAAGCTCTTTCAAAGACATTTATTTCAAAGATTTATTACTTATTATTTATTTATTGTGTGTGCCTGCATGTATGTGTGAGTACCTTCAGAATGCTTGGTGTACAAGGAGGTCAGACAAGTGCATCAGATCCCTGGAACTGGGCTAAGGAATGAACCCGGGCCTCTACAAGAACAGCAAGTGTTCCTAACTGCTCAGTCTGTTGGGAGAAGCAGCCCTGGGTGGTAGGGTCCTGAATGAATGTGGACTTTTGATATAGGTGGGGCCATGTCAAGAACTCCAAAGCCTCAGACTAAGGGAAAAATAGCAGTGCTCCCTGGACTAGCCACTGGGAAATGGCAGACTACCCTTCCAGATGCTGGATCCAAGTGTGGATGCTGACAATCTGCACAAAAAAAATGTCCACAAGATGGTGCCACTGAGATAAGCTACACTTGATCCAGCTGGATACCAGAAACCCTACCTCTTTATCTGTATTCGATAACCCCACCTCCTAGTTTAACTGTACACAACAAACGGTCAAAGTTTCCAGGGTGCTGAAGTTTCTTATCCAAGAGCACAAACCAATCTGATTCCAGGTTTTTTTGTGTGTGTGTCTTTTCATTCCCTGGCTGCCCCAGACAGGTCCATCTTTGGGGTCTGTGCAAGGATGCCATAGAAGCCATCTCTCTAGCCCCTATTTTTTTATTTTATTAGATATTTTCTTTATTTACATTTCAAATGCTATCCCGAAAGTCCCCTATACCCTCCCCCCGCCCTGCTCCCCTACCCACCCACTCCCACATCTTGGCCCTGGCGTTCCCCTATACTGGGGCATATAAAGTTTGCAAGACAAAGGGGCCTCTCTTCCCAACGATGGCTGACTAGGCCATCATCTGCTACATATGCAGCTAGAGACACGAGCTCTGGGGGGTACTGGTTAGTTCATACTGTTGTTCCACCTATAGGGTTGCAGACCCCTTCAGCTCCTTGGGTACTTTCTCTAGCTCCTCTGTTGGGGGCCCTGTGTTCCATCCTATAGATGACTGTGAGCATCCACTTCTGTATTTGCCAGGCACTAGCATAGCCTCCTACAAGACAGCTATATCAGGGTCCCTTCAGCAAAATCTTGCTGGCATATGCAATAGTGACTGGGTTTGGTGGCTGATTATGGGATGGATCCCCGGGTGGGGTAGTCTCTGGATAGTCCATCCTTTCCTCTGCGCTTCAAACTTTGTCTCTGTAACTCCTTTCATGGGTATTTTGTTCCCTATTCTGAGGAGGAATGAAGTATCCACATGTTGGTCTTCCTTCTTCTTGATTTTCTTGTGTTTTCTTGTATTTTGCAATTGTATTCTAAGTTTCTGGGCTAATATCCACTTATCAGTGAATGCATATCTAGTGACTTCTTTTGTGATTGGGTTACCTCACTAAGGATGATATCCTCTAAATATCCTCCATTTGCCCAAGAATTTCATAAATTCATTGTTTTTAATAGCCGAATAGTACTCCATTGTGTAAATGTACCACATTTTCTGTATCCATTCCTCTGTTGAGGGACATCTGGGTTCTTTCCAGCTTCTGGCTATTATAAATAAGGCTGCTATGAACATAGTGAAGCATGTGTCCTTTTACCAGTTGGAACAACATCTGGGTATATGCCCAGGAGAGGTATTGCTGGATCTTCCAGTAGTACTATGTCTAATTTTCTGAGGAACTGCCAGACTGACTTCCAGAGTGGTTGTGTAAGCTTGCAATCTCACCAGCAATGGAGGAGTGTCCCTCTTTCTCCACATCCTCGCCAGCATCCACTGTCACCTGAATTTTTGATCTTAGCCACTCTGACTGGTGTTGAGGTGGAATCTCAAGGTTGTTTTGATTTGCATTTCCCTGATGATTAAGGATGTTGAACATTTTTTCAGGTGCTTCTCAGCCATTCGTATTCCTCAGTTGAGAGTTCTCTGTTTAGCTCTGTACCCCATTTTTTAATGAGGTTATTTGAATTTCTGGAGTCCAGCTTCTTGAGCTCTTTGTATATATTGGATATTAGTCCCCTATCAGATTTAGGATTGGTAAAAATCCTTTTCCAATCTGTTGGTGGCCTTTTTGTCTTATTGACAGTGTCTTTTGCCTTACAGAAGCTTTGCAATTTTATGAGGTCCCATTTGTCGATTCTTGATCTTACAGCGCAAGCCATTGCTGCTCTGTTTAGGATTTTTTTTCCCCTATGCCCATATCTTCGAGGTTTTCCCCCACTTTCTCCTCTATACATTTCAGTGTTTCTGGTTTTATGTGGGGGTCTTTAATTCCACTTAAACTTGAGCTTTGTACAAGAAGAATGGATCAATTCGCATTATTCTACATGAATACCGCCAGTTGTGCTAGCACCATTTGTTGAACCCTATGTTTTTTAAATAAACATTTTAGTTTATTTATTTATTTATTTATTCATTTATTTATTTATTTTGTGTGTGTGTGTGTGTGTCAGAAGACAACCTTATGGAATTGGTTCTTTCCTTTTATCATGTAGGTCCCAGGAGATCAAACGTAGGTGGTCAGACCTGGCAGCAAGGGCCTTTGCAATATAAGACATAGTACTTCCTAAATGCAAACTTGAATCAGTAGGCTTATGCAAGTCAGAGTCAACTGGAGACTAATTTATCATTTGCAATTTGCATCTGTATCATGTGAAAGGGAGATGACTACATGTAGCAATTTATAGAGAGCCAAATCCATCATTTTCTCCAAAGCATGACGCTAAAGAGGTTTCTAATTGTGTTTACACTGAGCAGACTAAGAAACATGTTCAATTAAAGCATGCTGAATAAATTACCTGACTGAAAGAAATCACTTCCTTGATTCATCTGGATGTTAATTACAAGTCCAACAGGGTAAACTTCTATTCCTCCAAGAGCTGAATTAGCATATTTTATTTTCCTTTAAAATTATGTTCATTTCAAAAGAAGATTTTCCCAGATAGATTTTTACTAACCATGAAATACACTTATGCTTATCACCTGATGATATGAGTGCGTGACTGTCTTCCTTATTTCTGTACTCCAGCAATTTAAAATCCGTATCTCTTCTACTGTGGAGAAAGTATATACACATACTTTCTCCACAGTAATCTGATAATATTTTTTCTAGACATACCTGGATTTCATGTAATCTTAACTGCTTTGATTATTTCTATATAATATTCAGAGCCCAGCTCTGATGTTATACTTTATCTTGTCTACCACTTAGAATCATGATTCTGATGTTCTAGTCCCAAACTAAAGTTTCCTGTCTTGCCTCCCTTCCTAACTGTACCCAAATATGCTTCTTACTTGCAAGAGTCCTACTCCTCACACTTTCTTTCTCTCATTCTCTCTTTTTCCTTCTTCCTTCCTTCCTTTCCTCCCTCCTTTCTTCCTTCCTTCCTTCCTTCCTTCCTTCCTTCCTTCCTTCCTTCTTTTTTCCTTTCTTCCTTTTGATTTTATTTTTTATTTTTGAGACATGGTCTTACTATGGAGTTTAGGTTGATTGTGAACTCATGTTCCTTCTTCAGTCTCCTGAAGTGTTGGGAGTATAAGCATGTACTACTATGCCTGGATTTAGGACTACTCCCCAACACCCCACCTATTTTAGTGATTGCTCTGGAATTAATAGGGAATTTGTGCTAAACCATTACATTTTCTTACCCAGTAAGAGGGTCAATATAAACATCTCATGTGGTAAGCTGATATACTTATCCTAACTCAAAGCAATGTATGCAAACGGAGATAAGCCTCTATGTAATTACAAAACTATATACTAAATCCTTTTTTAGTGGTTAATAATTGTTCACATAGGAAAGTAAGACAAGGCAGTATAAAAGTGTCTTAGTTACTGTTCTATTGCTGTGAAGAAACACCATGACCAAGGCAATTTATAGAAGAAAGCATTTAATTGGAGGTTTGCTTACTATTTCAGAGGACTAGTCCATTACCATCATGGCAGATAGACAGCATGGAAAGTAGACGTGCTAGAAACACAAGTTATAGGGAGAGAGAGAGAGAGAGAGAGAGAGAGAGAGAGAGAGAGAGAGAAGAGAAGAGAAGAGAAGAGAAGAGAAGAGAAGAGAAGAGAAGAGAAGAGACGAGACGAGACGAGACGAGACGAGACGAGACGAGACGAGACGAGACGAGACGAGACGAGACTGGGCCTGGCATGGGCTTTGAAATCTCAAGTCCAGCCCCAGTGACAAAACTCCAACAAGGACACCTATTCCAACAAGGCCACACATCCCAATTCTTCCCAAACAGATCCTGTGACTGAGGACTAATAATTCAAATAGGTGAGCCCATGGGGCCATTCTCATTTAAACTGCTACAGTCAGAATCAGTTTCAGTGTTGTCACTAAGATCTGTGTCATTTTACTCGTACAAGTGGCCAGAAGCATTCCCTGGCAACCAAGCAGGTACATATATTTAAGACTCTCTAATGGATAAGTTGCAGGATATTTGATCACATTGTGATCCCTGGGATTGTGTTATTTGCAGGAAAAATCTGTTTTTAGCTGTGGTGTGGCCCAGCCTTAGCATACTCCTTTAATTGAAGAACTTTCTGCTTTAATATTATACACAATATTAAATAAAGCCAACTATAAGTCAAGAGGTAAGAGCAAGCAACCAGTTGAAGGGAAGTGAGCATGAGATTATTAAGAAAAAACACTCAGTAAGAGGGAGTCAGGAGGATGGACAGACACACAGAAGGTAGAAGTGGGACAGTCAGTTTGAAGGAGGTTTTTTGAGACAGTGAGAGTGGGGCATTCTTGATGAGACATTGCTGAGGAGGAAGGTCAGCTGGGTGCTTTCTCTGAGCTAGCAGGATTTCACCCCAACATCTGGCTCCTAGGTCTTCATTGGTAAAATCAAATGTTTGAGATTTTGTTAAAAAACAAAACAAAACAATATTTGGTGCTCCAACACATAACAGGACCACGACCACATGGTCAGAGAAATCATGCCAGCTGTGAACAAAATAAGAAGCTACCAGATTTGGTAAGTCATCTGGAAGTCCTCAAGGAGAGAGTTAAGTAATACTAAAAAGAAAATTCTCTCCTACCTTAAGTATGAAAAATATCATAATATAGGGTATTAGGACCCTGTATAGTGCTAATTACTAGAAGAAAATGAAAAGATAAATGACTTAATTGAAATTGACATAATACTGGTGATAATTACTATCAGTCTAGTAATTAATATTTATCCTTAATAGCCATGGTGGTTTTTGTGCCAAATATGAAAAATGGATAAGATACAAGCTTTAGAAAGACTTATAGATAAAAATAACAGAAATATTCAGACACAGACAGAGGAATTTAGACAAGAACTTATGGTACCACTGCATGATGACACTAAAAAGGGATGGCCCTGGGTTGTTAGAAAACCAACCTTAGTTTATCCAGATACTGTACAAGAACTACCAGCAGACAATAGGTACCCCTAAGGGTATGAAGAAACTAAATGGAATCCTATAGACATATTAGATTTGAGGAAATTTAAGGAAACGATTGTTTTGGATGGTGTGTATTCACCCTATTTGAAGCACTTAGTTCGTGGGCATCTCAGAATTATCCTTCAAGACTAGAAAGATTTGACAACAGCAATATTAGAGGGTTCTCTTGAGCTAGTGAGATGGCTCAGCAGTTAAGAGCACTGACTGCTCTTCCAGAGGTCCTGAGTTCAATCCCCAGCATCTATATGGTGGCTCACAACCATCTATAATGAGACCTGATGCCCTCTTCTGGTGTGTCTTAAGACACCTACAGTATACTCATATACATAAAATAAATAAATAAATCTTTACAAAAATATTAGAGGGTTCTCAGATCCAATGGTGAACATGGTGGAAAGAGGAAGCTAAGGGTCATAGAAGAGTGAATTAGGGCTAGAGGTATCAATATTTCCCAAGCTCAGTTGCTAGGTGAAGGTTAATATGCCGAGTTACAAAGGCAGCTTGAATTTGATGATCATACCTTGACACTGTGTTGTTTTAACAGCTTTAAATGCTTGGGACAAGGTTGAAAAATCAGGAAAGAGGTCTGAGTCATATACTAAAATTATACAAGGCCTAAAATAAGCCTTCACTTACTTTTTTTGCAAAGATTGACTTCATCTGTAAATAGAATAGTATCAGATTCAGAAGTCAGAAAAATACCAACTGAATCACTGGCTTTTGAAACTGCTAATTCAGAATGCAAAAGGGTGATTAGGTCTTTAAAGATGAGATTAACACCAATAGATAAATGGATTGGAAATACGGCTGGTATTGGATCTTATGTTTATGATGCTACTCTGATAGGAGAAAGTTTTAAGAAAAATCAAAACATCAGATGTTTTACTTGTGGTAAGCAAGGTCATCTGGGAAGGGACTGTAGGCAAGATGATCCTGGAAATACTGGTTTTGGTTTTTTTTTTCCTAGAGATAACCCAAAATGAAGGCCCTAACAGAAGATGTGGTAATTAAAGGCCGGTATTGGACTAATAAACACAGATCAACAAGGGACAGTCAAGGTAATCCTTTGCCATGGGAAACACCCTAGAGGGCCTCCGTCAGGTCCTGAAATCCAATTTGATTCAATCATTTCCTGTCAGCATTGGAGAACCGTATCTAGAGAGCAGCTAAAGTCAATGCCTGTTGTTAAAAACAACACTGTTCTGGATGAAATCAAGGACAAACTTCCGTAGATAAAACAAAAAATTCAGGAGAAACAAGAAAACAAATACTTTGGCAAACTGCTAAAAATGATCAGAGGCCAAATCCAAAAATACACATAAATGGCATTGAAATTTAAGGCTTAGTAGACACAGGTGCGAATGTAACAATAATTCCACCAAAATCTTCGCACCTTCAGGAGGTAAATAATCGGCTTCTAGAGACTGGAACTTTATTTCAGGTGAAACAAAGTCCAAGATGGGTTGAGTTTATAGGGCCAGAAGGACAAAGAGAAAAATTAAAGCCATATATGGCTAACAGAGTCATGAATTTATGGGAATGTGATTTGTTGTAGCAATGCAAAACACAGATAAACATTCCCCCAATCTCAGAAACAAACCATAAAATAACAAATGCTTCTGAGAAAAATATTAAACATACTCTTCAGGTCATATAACAGCAGCTGTAGAGACACTGGCTAGCAGAGCAAAACTTCTGAGTTAACTGGCCTGTGTGTTTTTAAAGATGTGCTGCCCTCCGAGTGTAAACTGGGCTATGTGTTAGGTTGAAAAAGAAATTTTGTCTTTGTTTCCACAGGAGGAGAAAAGCTGTGGATACATCAAGTGATAAAGAGTAGATCTGAACAGTAGAGACGTACTGAATAAGGAGAGTCCATAGTTTATCAGACAGCTTGGTCATTCAGTCCAAACTAACTCATAAAGACTAACAAATGCTTTTCATATGATCATGCAGGAAAAAATAAAAAATAGTATTTTTGAATAATTTAACAAAGGCACACTTGTCTTACTGGAATAAAATGTTTTTGGAAAGGATGTTTGCTGTTTAGTATTAAAAAACACAGTTAAGAGATTAAAATAGTGTTAAGTAAATTCAAAGGGTTACTATAGTTACAACTTGTTTTCTAAATCTTTAAGAGTTGGAACAATTTGGAGCTAAGATATAATATATGAGCAGGGCAGTGGTAGCCATGCCTTTAATCCTAGCAAAGACAGGCTGATCTCTATAAATTAGTTATTTTCCAAATTCTGGAGTTACAGAGAACAAGGCAGTGGTGGCACACACCTTTAATCCCACCACCCAGGGACAAAACTCAGATACAGTTCCTAATTGGTATGCTTGCATATTAGAGAAATCAAATACCATATTTATAGATTATTATAAAGACCCTCTAAATGGTTACTAGAAAGGGAGCTAGTTTCCAGTGGGGACAGGAACAAAGAGCAGCTTTTGTGACTGCCAGTAAGCTCATTTCTGTGCATACAACCCTGATCAATATTGAACCAGATTATATCCTAATTATGGGTATCAGATTTATTGGTGAACTGGCAACTGGAGACCCTTCATAAAGCAAAAAGGAGTCTTCCAACATTTGCCTGTTGGCTTCTATTACAAATACTTTCCATATATGAAGAATAATTATTCCTCTGCAGCCAGGAGAAGGCAGGGTAAAGTCCAATGTGGGGAGTCCACAGTGGATCCATCTTCTCTCTGGGTAGCCAAGAGCTGTTGGTATAGTACCTAGAGAGGGAGTCAGGAGCTGGGGTCCACAGGCCTCTGCATGACAGGTGGAGAGGGGAAGGGCAGAGCCCAATCTGACTGAGTGACTACGGAGAGCATGGAGAGGCTTGAGGGGAGAAGACCTTCCCCGGGAGTCTTGGCCGTGGCTCTATGGTGAAGACCTTCTCCCGAGCTGCAGTCCTTAATGAAGAGATGATCCCTGCTTGTTCATACTGGTTTATTTGATGGTGGGTAAGAATGCACTCATCTTTTTTGGGGTGAACCCGGGATTAAATACCTTTTGCAGGAAGGGAAGTTCATTTGGCTGAATACTCGGGCCTGTCTAGATACCTCATCAGCATGGAGAACGCCCGGTTTTTATGCTATGTGACTGATTGCCGTGGTCCTCTCAGTGGGGTGTCATGGTCATGTGTTCCAGAGCAGATAGAGACAGGTAGGAAATGGCTCGACCCCTGTCATTCTCACTTTTGAGATTCCTGGAGTGTGAGTGCATTCAGCCTGACCACTTATGCCTGTCTGGTAACAAGGTCTCACATGCTCTACAACTCTGAGAAAGAAACCTGGACATTTTATGAGGCATGGAAAAACCTTATATTCATTCCCTGCCTTATGTCCTAAGGGTGGCCCTTACAATGACGGACTGGATACTTCAAAGGCAGAGTCCTTTATGTTGACTGCTGTGCTCTACCTAGCCAGGATTGCCACTTAGCTGACTACCCAAAGATCAGCTTGGACTACAAACTGATCAGGACATTCAAACTGCTGAGTTCAGAGAAGAATGACACAAACATCTTCCAGAACTTTGAACTGAGACTGCCAAATACAACCAAGCTGGACACTGTCAAAGTTTAGTAGAAACAGCTTCATTATTGTAAACAGTGTTACTGTGTTAGAATTAAATCTTTCCTTTTTATTTAGACACTGTGAACCCTGAGATTGTGTTATTTACTGGAAAAACCTGTCTCTAGTTGTGGCGTGGCTCAGCCCTAGCACACATCTTTAATCCAAGACCTTTATTTTTATTGTAAATAGAATTAAATAAAGTTAAGCATAGGTCAAGAGGCAGAACAAGCAACCAAAACCATAGAGAATAAGAAGGAGCCAAGATGGATGGAGAGACACAGGAAGTGGAAAGGAGGGACATCCAGTTTGAAAGAAATGTGAGACAGCATTAGTTATACGGTAAATTACTTCATTTAAATTGTGCTGTAGAATAGACCCTATCTTCAAATAAGGTCACCTCATTAGCAACTGATATCTTTTATTCTGTGTATGCAAATATGTGCCTCTGCATCTATGTGTTTCTGGTGCTTTCTCTTTGGCTTTTCTCCTGGTAGTTTGTGTGTTTCATCCTATTCCAGTTTGTTTGGTTTTATTTTTATCTTAAGTTGCCTTACGTTACTTTATTATTTTTTAGACTCCTGCTTGCATTCTGAGAGAGAAAGAGAGAAGGGGTGTAGATTTCAGTGAGTGGGAAGTCAAAGAAGATCTGGAAGGAATTGGAAGGAGGGGAAACCTTGATCAGAACGTATTTATGAAAAAGAAGTCTAAGCCGGGCGTGGTGGCACACACCTTTAATCCCAGCACTTGGGAGGCAGAGGCAGGCGGATTTCTGAGTTCGAGGCCAGCCTTGTCTACAGAGTGAGTTCCAGGACAGTCAGGGCTACACAGAGAGACCCTGTCTCGAAAAGCCAAAAAAAAAAAAAAGAAAAAGAAAAAGAAAAAAGAAGTCTATTTTCAACTAAAAAAGCAAAACAAATGAACAACAAATTATTTGTTATACTAGGGAAAAAAGAAAAAATTAATTCCACCAGAAATTTTATAGCTATGCTATAGCTAACTTTATGCTTTTTAATAAAAATACAACATTATCACAATATTGAAAGATCAAATGACATAACCAATTACTATAAAAGTCCGAAATTTATCACTCTACTTTTCTATAATGAAATTTTACATAAATGAATTAAATCATATTTAATACAAACTGAGTTTACTACATTGAAGATGAAATTTACTTTCAATTATACACACAATTTTTTCAATTATGAAAAAAAAATGCCCCTTCATGGTAAAAATCTTACCTCATTATATCTGTTGCTGGGAATTTTGATGCTTGTTTTTCGAACTTCCATATCAACCACTAAACCTTGGACAACTGGCAGAGTATACTGGTAATTTCGGAAGTCCTGAGCAAAGCAGAAATAAGAAGAACATGACAAAATGGTAGGGTTTGATTTATAGTAATAAAAGTGGCACGGACAGAAATGATGACACTACCGGATGAACTTACTTATTTAAACAACGAGAGGATCACACAATGGAAGACCTCACTGTCTGCAGTCTAGCTCTAAGTGTAAGCCCACAAGGCAGTAAACCAGAGGGCTTCCTTTCTTCCTTACCCATAACATTAAATAAACTATTACTCTGTTTTATTGATACTTAACAGTTGTGTATATATATATATATTTTTTAAAAGATTTATTTATTTATTATATGTAAGTACACTGTAGCTGTCCTCAGATACTCCAGAAGAGGGCATCAAATTTCATTACAGATGGTTGTGAGCCACCATGTGGTTGCTGGGATTTGAACTCGGGACCTTTGGAAGAGCAGTCGGCGCTCTTAACCACTGAGCCATCTTGCCAGCCCATATGTATTTTTTTTTTTAATTTGCAAGTAGGAATGGGCTCTAACCTGTTTTGTTCTTGTACCTGCAGAGCCCAGCGCATGTTAGGTATGCAGTGAGTATTTGTAAGCACACTGTGTGTGTGTGTGTGTGGCTATCCATGCTGGCAGAAACACCAGAAGCACAAGTCAGGTCTAAGATGAAGTCTATTTAGCTGGATGCCATTGCTTCTTATATGTTATCACTAAAGGGCTTGATATTATTTTCCTTCTCTTTCTTTATTTTCTAGACACAGTTTTGTTATGTAGCCAAGTTGCCTTGGAACTTACTATGGAGTAAATTTGCAGGCCAGCCTTGATTTCACAGTTCTTTGGCCTCAGCCTTCTCAGAGCTGAGATTACAGATCTGAGTCAACACACCTGATACCACAAAATGTTTGACTTCTATTCTGAGGAAGGGTCTGGCCTGTTTTTATTTCTTTATGAAGACTAGGTAGAGAGAAAGGACAAAGGAGACACACATAATACAAATAACTCAGGGAAGAGACAGTGATTCCATAAACTGTTAACAGTTCAAAAGAGCAAAAATCTGTCAGATTAAGAAAAAACTGACGCCGAGCGGTGGTGGCGCACACCTTTAATCCCAGCATTTGGGAGGCAGAGGCAGGTGGATTTCTGAGTTTGAAGCCAGCCTGGTCTACAGAGTGAGTTCCAGGACAGCCAGGGCTACACAGAGAAACCCTATCTCGAAAAACCAAAAGAAAAATGAAAAAACTGACAATATTTGTCATGGGATTGGACATGGAATATGATCAAAGAAGAAGAATTTTTAAATCACTCTGAATTGTATTAATAGCTGGAATAAGAAGCTGAAACTCACAATCATAGAGATTAGGCTAGAACAGGAAGAGGAGGATATTTCTAAGAACTCTGACTGTGCGACTTGCAACAGAGCACAAGACGACTGATGGGAAACAAAAATACCCAGCTCTCCACACACTGAAATCACAGTGCCTGGTCTCAAACTTGAGATGATCCCTCTGCCTCACCACTGTAACTGGGGAGGATCACAGGCCGAAGTCACAAAAATTTGACTTTCAGATGTTTTAAAAAGATAGCTGGGATTAAAAAGTAAAGGAGTGTGATGGTTAATACTGTCACCTGGACTAGATCCAGAGTCACACAGGAGACAAGCTCCTAGGAACACCTGAAAGGGATTATTTAGATTAGGTTAGCCTCTGGATTTATCTGTGAGGGATTATCCAGATTGAATTAATGGAGGTGGGATGACCCAATTTAACGTGGGAGGCATCTTTCAAGGGTTGGAGGTCCTGGACTCAGTAAAAAGGAGAAAGCAGGCTGGGCACTAGCATTGGTCATGGTCTGCTTCTCTAGATGCAGTGTGACCAGCTGCCTCTAATTCCTACTGCTGTGACTTTCCCACAGAGATGGGCAAAAATTCTTTCTCTCTTAAAAAAGAACTTCCAGCACACACTCATCCCCCACCCCACAGTTTTGTTTTTGTTTTTGTTTTTTTTTTAAAACAAAAACCAGTGGTTCCTGCCTGTAATCCCAGCTACTCTAGAGGCTGAGGCTGAGGACCACAAATGGTCATGAACAATTAAATGAGACGGCCTCAAACTAAAAATGTAACGAGGCTAAGGGCAATAACAGGGCAACAACAACAAAATAGGGCAACAATCTTACTGGCTAATAAATAGGGATGATGGGGCTGGGCAGACCGCTCAATGGGTAAAAGTGCTTCTTGTGAAAGCATGAAGACTTGAGTTTGAATTATAAGAACCCATGTAAAAGTTTGGTTCATGGTGTCTGTTTTTGTAATCCCAATAACTGTACATGCAGGAGACTGGAGGCAAAGGCAGGAAGAAACCCTGGAAACTCAAGGGCCAGCAAGTCTGTATGCAATGGTGAATATCAAGAAACCCTGCCTCAAAAAAGGTTAAAGGCAAAGACAGACGCCTGTGGTTGTCTTCTGACACACTGTTGCGTGTAAATGTTCACATTCTCTCTGTCTTTCTGTCTCTGTCTCACACTCACACTCACACACAGACACACACACACACCCATGGAGGGCCAGTTGACAACTTGTGGAACTCATGTAAACTAGTCAGAGTTTAACAAGCAGTTCTGGGAGGTGGTGTAGGAGGTTTCATAAACACTCTAAATACCTAAGATTCATTTTAGTGAAAAATGTAGCAGAAACTTTAATTGACCAAAATTTTGTCCAAAACATTCACCCTGCACACATACAGCAAAGGCATGAGAGAGATCAACAGAAAATGTAACTCCTAGTCCGTACACAGATCCATGAGGGCAAGAAGCCTTATTGGCATTTATTTGAGCATAACCTTAGATCAATTTTTGCCTCAGTAGTGAACTATACAGAGATGACAGATGTCATCCTTACAATGAAAACAAGACAAAATGCCAGGTCTTTATTTCTACAGTGTTCTAGTCCTTATAAGAATCCTCCAAGGTCACTGCATACACAGAGAGTATAATCAGGGCTGGAACCCTGTGCTCCATCCAAGAGCTCCATCTGTTTTAAAAGCAGATATACATTCTGTTCTCCACCAGCAGAGACCATCACCTGCCTGAAGCCGCAGGGGCACAGCTGTCAGCAAAATAATGAAATCTCTCTCCTTTCTCCTGTACCAGCACAAGAAAGATGAAAGGAAAATTCCCAACTTACTGCTAGAAGATTCATGATGGTATGGCCAGTCTCTCCAAATAATGGCTTCCGAAATCTGACACTGAACAGTGGACAGGGGTAAACTATAGAAATGAGACATTATCAGATTAAACTCAGTAGCTTAAATTTCTAGGAAGAGACACCATTGTGACAAAAAAATTAAATATAATTATAGTGGCACATTATGACATTTCAAATCTTGGGCTCAAAAAGTATTTAGTATGGTGACAGACAACTCCTGAGCTAGTCAATCTTCTGATAACCAGAAAAGTCTTCTGATGCAATGTCAAGGTGACTCACCAGGTCCTATGAAGCAGCCTGACTGGTATGATCCAGAAAAACAAATTTCTCCCTAATCCCCTTGTACTCAAAAAGTCAAGACACTCCTTAGAAAGGACAGACACCATGGGGCGGGAGAGATGGCTCAATGGTTAAGAGCACTGACTGCTCTTCCAGAGGTCCTGAGTTCAATTCCTAGCAACCACATGGTGGCTCACAACCATCTGTAATGGGATCTGATGCCCTCTTCTGGTGTGTCTGAAGAGAGCAATGGTAAATAAAGCTTAAAAAAAAAAAAAAAAAAAGCCGGGCGATGGTGGTGCATGCCTTTAATCCCAGCACTCGGGAGGCGGAGGGAGGTGGATTTCTGAGTTCGAGGCCAGCCTGGTCTACAAAGTGAGTTCCAGGATAGCCAGAACTATACAGAGAAACCCTGTCTCAGGGAGTTGCGGGGGAAGGCCAGATACCAGGTGACACTCCTGGCTGGCTCACTGACCAAGTTTCCTGTTTCAAATGACAGTACACAACAAAGAAACATATTGCTTTCTCTGTAGGCAATCCTGTTTCTTTCTGCTGTTCATTTGTCTTTAGAGTTCCATCTTCACCTAAGAAGTGTTTTTAATTAACTCCTTCATTCTTGATCAAGATCAAGATCATCGGGGCTGGAGAGATGGCTCAACGGTTCACTGACTGCTCTTCCAGAGGTTCTATTCCAGCACCCACATGGCAGTTCACAACTGTTTGTGACTCCAAGATCTGACATCCTCACATAGACACACACACAGGCAAAAACACCAATGCAGATATAAACAATCAATCAAAACATTAAAAAAAGATCAAGATCTTGTTGGAACTCCCAAAGAATTTAACAAAATAAGCATGGGTTTGCAACACAATATATCACTTTAGTCCTAAGTTTTTTCCTTAAATATATCCCTAAGATTCTATAATCATATCTTGGCCATTTCTGAACTTCCAGGATTCAAAACACCTCCTAGGCTTTAATTAAATGGTTTTGTTTGTTTGTTTGTTTTTTGCTTTTTGAAGACAAGTTTCTCTGGTTGGCTGTCCTGGCACTCACTCTGTAGACCAAGCTGGCCTTGACTCACAAAGATCCACCTGCCTCTGCCTCCTGAGTGCTGGGATTCAAAGCAGGTTACCCCCGCCCCCCCCCCCGCCCCCCCCCCCCCCGCCCCCCAGCTTGTTTTGTTTCTTTTTGAGACAGTGTTTCCCTATGTAGCTCTGGGTGGCTGAGAATGAGCTATATTGAGCAGGCTGGCCTTGAACTCACAGAAACCCCTGCCTCTGCCAACTCCTCACTGGGATTAGAGGTGTAAATTACCATGTCCAGACCTTGATGAATTATTTTTTTAAATATGTTTAGATATATTTATTTTATTTTTATGTGTATGAGTGCTTTGCCTACATGTATGTCAGTGTACATGTGTGTATGCCTGGTAGCTCCATAGATCAGATGAGGTCACTGAATCCCCTGGAACTGGAGTTGTAAGCCATCATCTGGGTGCTGGGGACTGAACCTGGTCTTTTATAAGACAAGAAGTGCTCTTAAATGGTGAGCCACCTCTCCAGAGACCCTTGATCAAATTCTTAATCAATGAATAACACATAAATAAAAAAATAGGTGTGACGGCTAATCTTAGTTGTCAACTTTACACACTTGGGAAGAAGGAACCCCAACTGCAGAACTGTCTCCATGAGACTGGTCTGTGGACATATGTGTAGTGGCATTTTCTTGATTGCAAATTGATATAGGAGGGCCCAGGCCACCTGGGCTGTAAAAGAAAGGTAGCTGAAGTGAGCCTGGGAGCAAGCTATTAGGTAGCATTCTCCTATAGTCTCTGCTTCATTCAGTTCCTACCTCCAGGTTCTTGCCTTGAGCTCCTATCCTGGATTCCCTAATGATGGACTGCAGCCTATAAGCTGAAATATTCTCTACAAGTTGCTTTTGGTATTTATCACAGTAACAAAAAGTAAACTAGTACAAAAGATGACTTGTTGAGAACATATTATTTACTCGTTTACATATTAATGTTTCATTTATTGTTTTACTTTATTCCTTCAACAACATAGTGTAACATGAGTCAAGAATTTAGATCACCATTTTATAAAACAAAACAAAACCCTGACAATTTTGAGAAGCTAATGCTCAGAAAACTTAATTTCTTTTTTTTTAAGATTTATTTATTATTATAAATAAGTACACTGTAGCTGTTTTCAGACACACCAGAAGAGGGTGTACTAGTAAATGGTAAGGCTGACCACCATACTCAAGGGTTCTTATCTTTAGACACAGCACTTTAAGTTAAGTGAAGATACAAAACTTAAAGTAAAGCTTACATTCATCTTTAATGTCTTAAAAAAGCACACACACATAGACAGGCAGGCAGGCAGGCAGGCAGGCGCGCGCGCGTGCACACGCACACACACACACACACACACACACACACACACACACACACACACACGTACTGCTACTGCTACAATCATGGGCAGAAAAGACCCGTCAGACAGCTTACCAAGTTGAGAGTCATTGCATTACCACTAGTCAAGCAAAACAAATTTTTATAAATGTTTCTAACCAGTAATAACAAACATGCATACAGATATACTACAAAAATGATACCTTTCAAATTAATTGTTTTAAATATGATGTTTTTATCAGTGAACCATAAAAGAATAAATTTGCAAAGGAAGAAATACAATGAACATCCTCATTTGGTATTCTCTCTCTTTCCATTACAGCCAAGTACATTCAGACACTGGTCATATTTAGTATGCCCTTTTTCAAAAGGTTATTTCTTGTTGAATTGTAACACCAGAGGGGGATCAAATATTTCATATTTTATTTAATTACATGTCCTGGCTGTACGCCTTAAAGACATCTGTACTTACGTCGATATTCAGCTCCAAGTCTTAACAAGAGTCGTATGGGAAACACTTTGGCCCAAGGAGTTTCCCATTTCTGGATGAGAATCCCAAACAGGTAAGGAGGGGTTGGAAGCACCAGGTCTTGCAGTGACTGGTAGGTAGATGTCACATACAAGAACCCACCATGTTCTTTACTGCCCAGGAAACTTTGACTGAAGAAAGAATGTCCCAGGCTGCCCACAACATTCCCTAAAACAAAAAGTTCATTATTTTCTATCAAGAAATCAGTCATATTTTAAATAATTATTATCACCAAAAACCGAGCAAGACACAACCAAACACAAATTCCCAATCTTTCCCTGTGAAAAACCCATTATTTGCAAAAACATTATTTTATGTATGTGTGTATTTGCACATGTGTGCATATATGTGTGGAGGCCAGAAGTCAACCCTGGATGTCATTCCTCAAGAGCCAATCTTCTTTATGTTTTTGAGACAAGCTCTTTCACTGTGGCTAATTGGTCTAAGGTAGCCAGTAATCACCCACGAAATCCACTTCTTTCTGCCCTAATATCTTGCATGGAAGCTCAGTATACTCTTTTGCCCAAACAGCTCCAGTGCAATAAGCCACTGGTCTGGCTGGAGGCCTCTAGCTTCTGCTACACCATCAATACTGGATCTTCACCCAGACTCCTTTCAGATATCCTGCTGTTGCCCTGTGTCATGGAGACCCTGCAGGACAGGCCCTTTCACACACTCCAGAAATTGATCGATGGGGTCGATGTTGGGCTGAACCACCTCTCCCCGCTTGGCTCAGGCCAGGGTCAGGGCCAGCTCCTGACTGCAGCAGCCAGCAAGGGGGTATGACGACGACTCATGATTATGCTTCCTTCTACTGGATACCAATGTTACGACCCTTAGGAACTCCAACTTACATTCTTACCCCAAGGTCAATGGATTCTCTTATAATTTTGAGTCTATCCTTTGTAAATAAAGAGAATCACAGAAAGTAATAAAATACATAATTTTCCCAACTATGGGAAGTTCTAACTTGCCTCTAATATAGTCCAAGGGCTGGGATATAGTTCAATGGTAGTGTTTGCCTAGCACAAATAAGGATCTGTGTTCAATTCCTAGCACTGTAAGAAAATATAAAAGCTCAATGTCATGTTTCCACATTTAACAGGATTGATTGTTTTATATATGAGTTCATATTTTCATCATCTACAATGGTGCAAAGTTATAAAGCATTCTACCTGCCAGGGCGTCCCGGTAAAGCTGTACAAAGTGATTAAAGATGTCCTTAGGCAAACATTTCTCATCTGGCAGACACTGCAGAAGAATAACTATCTCAGATTGACCCACGGCATGCATCCCTTTGGTTGTAAAACACCAGCACTTCCTGTTCACATCTAAAGGGGAAGTAAAATACATTCTTCTTAATAAGTGATCACAAAAGGATACAAAGAAATGTTACAATACAGCAAAAAAGGAAAGATCATGTAAGCCCATACAATTCAACTTTAAATGTTAAATGGTCACTACATAAACAAAGAATCATTGTAGAAAATAAAATATGGCAATGCCTTTGTTTGTTTGTTTGTACCTCAATACTTAGGAAAATAATTGGAAGGAAGTTAAAAGAAGTAAAAAAAAATAAAGAAAATATATTTAAAACTTAAATAGACAACAAAGATACAGACCTCCATGTCACTGTTAAAAAAAAAAAAAAATCACTTCTCCTGGGAGCTGACAGCTCCATGAGTAAAGGCCTTGTTGGACAAGCTTGAGGCCCTGAGTTCAGATCCCTAGCACTTACAGAAAAAGCTGGCCATGATAGCGGCTGCCATCCCAGGGGATCACTGGTGAGCCAAGCCCGTGTAGGTGAGTGATAGATTAGTGAGCTCCAGGTTTAGTGGGGGACCATCCGTCTGTCTATATATCAATCTATCTATCTATCTCTAAAAAAAATAGGTAGACAGCAATATACAAAGATATCTTACACTGACCTTGGCCTTCCATAGGCACATGCATGAGTATGTTCACCTACACATACATCACACCCATACACAAAACTCACTTTACCATTATTTATCTAAAACTAGGAAAAAAAAAGAATAAAACCCAGTATTTTAGCTTTGAGTTCAGGTTGTGGCCAAAAGAAAATACATTTCTATGTACTAGCTAGTATAATTACAATTCTTTCTGAGAGAAAACACTAGATAATCAGAGGATAACTTTAGGACTGGAGAGATGGCTCAGCGGTTAGGAGCATTGACTGCTCTTCCAGAGGTCCTGAGTTCAATTCCCAGCAACCACATGGTGGCTCACAACCATCTGTAATGGGATCCAATGTCCTCTTCTGGTGTGTCTGAAGATAGCTACAGTATACCCACATAACATGAAATAAATAAAAAAAAAAAAAAAGAGGCTACTTTACATGGTTGTACACTATACAAAATATATCTTGTCAATACTACTTTTATATTTTCACTTTAGGCTAGAAAGAATTTTAAAAAAACTCACAAACAAAAGCTGTGTGTTTTTACATAAGCAGCAAAAAATATCATTCCATCCTTGACACATTATCATTTGCATCCTAACAACAGGATTTCCAAAGGAATTCAGATAAAATAATGAATAACACCACTATGTGTATCAAAACTAATAAAAGATCCTTTTCTTTTTGTATGAAAATTACTCCTTTGGGTACCTAATTAGGAAGTAGCTAGTCCTATTCATGCATATCCATGTGTCACAGAGATGGTGGTGGGTGCCACAGAGATAGCAGGAGTCTTAATTGCTTTCCACCTTATTTTCTGAGACAGATTCTCTCAGTGAACATAAAGTTTGCCCACTTGGGTGGAGTGGATGGTCAGAAATCCCCAGAGATCCCCATATCTGCTTCTTCAGTGTTGGTATTGCAAACACACACATGCTGGTTCACCCGGTCTCTTCTTCCTCCTCCTCTTTGTTTATTTGTTTGTTTGTTTAAATGTGGGTGCTGGGATCAAACTCAGGCTCTCATGCTTGCATGGCAAACACTTTACCAACCAAGACAGCTCCTAGCCCTTCAATTAACTCACTATTTTAAGATGCTTCAGGAACTGTAGGCTAGCTAATTTCTCTCTCTTTTTTGTTCCATAATCATTTATTGGACAACTTTGGGCAAGCATGGATGGCTTCTGTCCTCAAATGGAGAGGTTAGCTAATTTCTAATTATAACTCATAAACTGGGTGTGGTGAACTGAAATTTCAAGCAAAACAATGTTTAATTTGAAATGAAAAGTGGGTAGCATTAACAATAGGTCAAAGGTATAAAAAGGTATAATTAATGGCTGAGGCGGAAATCTCCATCTCCACAATGGAGAATTTCTAAGGAAGCAGTGCAGAGGTGTTTCTAGTCTCTAAGGTCAACGTAAAACAAGCACACAGTGGAGACTGGAGGGCATTCCCTGCAAACTGCCTCTTCCAGGAGAGATGTAGTCCTTACTTTCTAATATATGCCAGAAAGAATCAAGATTCTTTTAAGTTACTGTCTTCTTTCTTACACTTTTGCCCATATACTTCCAGCATCACGAGCTCCAGTTTCTTCTGATAATTTAGTAAGTGTCACAGTTTGACTATATATTACGTGGTTAGCATCTTTTCTGCACATAAGATGATTCTCCAGGTAAGATGATCAAGGCTTCTGGAGCTTACCACCTACTATGAACTGGCTGCTCCCCTAGGTAACTTACTCACTAACAATTATTCCAGTCAGGAGTTGTGACTTAACTACCCATTTCAAGAAGAATTGAGCCCACATCACTGCAAGAGTTTTTGACTCTCTTCCATGGAGAAGTCACTATCCCACCTCTGCCTGAAGGTAAGAGGTTCAGTCAGCCTCACGGCTGCTTTATAGGAACTAACTTCTTCAGAACTGGTTCCAGCAGGATGTGATTATATATTAAAATATTTTTGTGTGAAGATTATAAGGCCTCTAAAAAGTATGTGTTTAAATTGTTTTTAATTAAAAAATTCTAACTTACAATTTACAATTTTAACCATTGACAATAAATTTGCATTTAAAACAAAGACAAGTGGGTCAGGGCCACCATCCTCCAGTTGCTGCATGACTGAAATCTGTGATGGTTTCTCTTCCACAGCATAATCTGTAAGAGAAAACACATTGTAATGGATTGGTTAAAGGCACAAACTGTGGAAGAAATCTGGTGAGAATGGGATGACCAGTCACACAAAAGAGACAAGCATTTGATTTATAATAGGATGACACAGGTCCTGGTTTGTGGCCACTGTCTTCCTGCATGTACCCTGGTTGGAATGAAAATAAGGCTGTCCTATATATAAACCCTAAAATGGTTTGTTTCACATCTGCTCTACCTCTTTATTTAACAAAAATGTTCAACTATTTTAACAAAAATGTCACAGAACAAATGTTTTAAGACCAACATTTAAAATAATCAAAAATACATTAAAAGGTGATCACATACTAGAAATTCTTATGGAAAAGATGTCAAGAAATCGGGACAGAGGGAAACTGATTTTTTATTCTATACTTTTATTCTATTTAATTTTTTGATCCTTATGAAGCATTAGACCTTTTTAATGCACTAGAAAAATATAAGTAACTGTTTTCTTGAAATAATGTCTCTAAATCTGAGAATCCACCACATAGATCACTGACTCATTAGTGAGCCACACTTGAGAGTAAGCACAGACAAGCTAATCCTAGAGATCCA
The DNA here is from genome assembly GCF_000001635.26 of Mus musculus. NCBI lineage: Eukaryota > Metazoa > Chordata > Mammalia > Rodentia > Muridae > Mus > Mus musculus. The sequence continues at coordinate 108,685,620 of NC_000070.6, forward strand.
ATGCACTCCTCCTTGATGCTGCAAGCACACACTGTGTTACTTAACCACTTCATTCTTAATGGTGTTCATTTCAGTATAAAGTCAAAATCATCACCAATAGTCAGAGATTCGAACTTAAAAATAAAGAGAGGGAATTAAAAATTGAAATTTCAGTGCTGTTCTGATAAAGTATATCAAAAAGATACCATTTTTCACTGATCAAAAGAAATAAAATCTGATTTTTTGACCTTCCTTTCAATGAAAATATGTTTGAAAGAAAAATATAAAGTGATTTAATTTTTTAAAATAAGTTATCCTATTAAAATAAAAAGCTGCAAAATTCTAGTGAAGAGATTGTAATATCAAAACAGAGCCAAGCAATATGACATTCTTTTAATAATAAACTATTACAATTTTTATTAAATTATGACATATTAAAATACCTGGGTGTTGTGGCACATACCTGTGGGAAGGTAAAACCATGCCAGGAAACTTGCTAAGGTAGAGTGGGTCTGAGGCCTGGAGACTCAGTGGGCACACACCTGAGACGGTAGGTGCCTCCCTGCTCCCTGCCAAATTCCTGGCCTGGAACACGTGCCACACATATGAGGAAACATGACCAGTGGTTATGTAAACCCAGAACAGAGTTTTCTATGCTAATTAGGTACCAAGAGGCCCTGAGGGTTTAGCCAATAAGCTTCCCTTTGCAGACATTCCTCCCTTGGATCTGTCCTGAGAAGTTGGTACAGTACAGTATGCATCTACTTTCCACAATAGACAGTCAATAAACAATGTAGAGCCAGACTGTCTCTTTCATCAAGAATCGCTGTGGGGAGCATGAAGGAGCGGCAACCTAAGCCTCCTGGAGAAGGCCTCTGTGCTCCTGCAGCCAAGCTAAGGACAATCCCTGCTGAGCTAAGCTGAGCTCCCTTCCCCCAGCCCTGGGCTAGATGCTGTCCCCAGCTGGCAGGGTCCACAACTCCAACTCCTCTCCGCCTCAGTCATACCTAGATGTCCAGGAGTTTGGGAGCCCCCAGTCCCAGCCCCTTCATGGCCCTGAGGACCCCGACACTTTGTTCCTGACTTCTCTGAGTGGTTCTCCAGCTCCAACTGGAGGCCCGGAAGCCAGGGAATACCAGCTTGGAATCCTCACATCTCATACTGTATGTCTTGTGCTTCTCTGAAACCGAGCACCAACCAGCTGCACGGGATAAGCACAGTTAAACTCCCACATTTCACCTCCCCAATGGTGGGTGGGAGTATGACCCCCAACACCTTTAATCCAAGCAGATCAGGGGATAAAGCCAGGTGGATCTCTGTGAGTTTAAGGCCAGCTTGCTCTACAAGGTGAGTTTCAGGACAGCCAAGGCTACACAGTGAGACCCTGTCTCAAAAATAGTTTCACTTATACAGCAACTTTCTTAACAAAAATGTGTTGTAAGGAGTCCTAGTTAAAAAAGCACAGGGGCGACAGAACTAAAGAGTGCTGAGCTAGGCGGGTGTGGTGGCGCACGCCTTTAATCCCAGCACTTGGGAGGCAGAGGCAGGCGGATTTCTGAGTTCGAGGCCAGCCTGGTCTACAAAGTGAGTTCCAGGACAGCCAGGGTTATACAGAGAAACCCTGTCTCGAAAAACCAAAAAAAAAAAAAAAAAAAAAAAAAAGAGTGCTGAGCTAGCTGGGACAGCGACCTCTGATGGGACAACACTCAAACTTTCATAGGATAAGCTCCATGGAAGCAGCAGCATTTAACAACCTGAATCAAGACCTAATGACTTCATGATGTAAGTGAAAGCATCAGACTTACAGTTTGTATACAACAAATGAGAAAAGTGTTTATACAGACACAGAGTAACAGAATAGAGGAACAAAGCAAAGAGTTGCTTTGCAGGCGTTCTAGAAAAAGGCTGAGAGACAACTGAAAGGCTAAGCAGCTCCAAAGCCTGGCATACATGAGGCTTTCAGAGAAAAGGGAAAGGAATAGTTAATACCAGCTTAACTGTTGCCAGTTTCTTGCTATAGACATAAGGGTACGTAATCTGATTTAATGCCCACAATGACATTTAAATAGCTGTAGGTATTTTGTTTTTAAAACAGACCAGAGTTTACTTAGAAATAGTTCCAAAAGGATGGGTATTTTGCCCTCTATAAAGTTCATTGTTCCATAGCAAAGGAAAAAAGCATGTAAGTATAAAAAGTCATCCATCTGTAATGACAGGCAAGCTGTTAGAAGTGAACTGACGAGAGGTGCTGAAAGAGGATTACAAGGAACTGCGCATGTTCAGATGAATTATCCTGGAGCGATGGCTCTGAGTGCAGGTGCACCTGCTGCTCCTGCAGAAGACCTGGGCTTATTCAGTTCCCAGCACCCACATGGCAGCTCACACTGTCCATAACTCCACTTCCAGGAGACCCTCTCTTGGCCTCTGTGACTACCAGGCATGCAGGTGGTACACATAAATTCATACAGCAAAATACTCAACCCCATAAAGTAAGCAATTTATACTGGCAGTCCATGAAATATTTTATAATTTGTGGTAGTGTCTATGTTCTAAAGGTAACTCTCAACAGTACAAAAGACAGGATGTATGAGATTATAGGGACCAGGGAAAAGGCTAAGATGAAGGAGAAATGAAACTACTATTAGTAACTCATCCCTGGAAGTAGACTGACTGGATGCTGGTGTGCATGTATCGAGGCCACTGTCCCAGCCAGCTCAGCACTCTTAGCTTGGATCACATCTTTGCTCCATTGCCAGACTCCCTACAATGTATTTTTATTAAGAAGGTTGCTGTGTAACCACAAACTTGGGATATTTTAATAAATTTTAGCTTAATAAGGAATTATAATGGTTTATTTTTTAAATAAAGTACATCAGATACCGGGTTCTCTTTCGATAAAGCTTGTATCTGTTAAATTCAGTTGCTAATACCATCTTTTACGAAGGAAAAACAAATACATTTATATATCTATTTAATTAAAACATATTACAAGCCTGTGCTACCACACCCAGCTAAAAGATACTTTTTTTTTTTTTTTTTTTTCGAGACAGGGTTTCTCTGTATAGCTCTGGCTGTCCTGGAACTCACTCTGTAGACCAGGCTGGCCTCGAACTCAGAAATCCACCTGCCTCTGCCTCTGCCTCCCAAGTGCTGGGATTAAAGGTGTGTGCCACCACGGCCCAGCTTAAAAGATACTTTTTAACAGCAAAAGTGCTGCTTAAGTCCTCTGATGCAACTTCCTAAAGGTATTATCATACTTTAAAACGAAAAGTAAATTAGCATCCTGAGCGCACCTGGCTGAACTCTAGAACCACAAGCAACTCTTGAGAGCTTGGTAAATTTTGAAATATCTTTCTAGAGACTAAAAATGACATTATGCCAAAAACCATAAACTGCTACACTAGAATAGTCAGCCATGTTTTCATGGCATTGTGGAAGTTGTATTTGTTATCAGACAGAAGAATGGCTATCACTGATCATCCTTTCCTTAAGCAGAAGGCAATGTGTGGTATGCATTAACTACTCTGTGCAAACACTGAAGCCCACATACCTCCTTTCACACCAGTGGAGATGAGGATGGGAGGAAGGCCATCTTCAGGAATAAGGTTCATTGCACTTCCAACAGGACTTCCAACCTGAGTAATGCTCCCAGAGAACAGAGAAGTATCAGCCTAGAACACAAAGCACAATGTGAGCATTAGAGTGTATGCAGGACTCCAGTAAAATAGAAGTAACTATTCGGGTAAACACTTGGAATTTATTTTTTTTAATTAAAGACAAGGTCTCACTATGTAGCCTTGGCTGTCCTGAGACTCACTATATAGACCAATCTGGCCTCAAACTCATAAAGGTCACCTGCCTCTGCCTCCCAAGTGCTGGGATTAAACGTGTGGGCCACCACACTAGGTGCCCCTTGAATTCCTTAGATAGGATCTCTAGCCCAGGCTGTCCTCAAACTCACGACATAGCTAAGGATGATTTTAACTCCTGATTCTACTGCTTCAATTACAGGCATTCAATATCATGCTCAGTTTATGTAGTGGTGGGAATTGAATCCAGTGCTTTATACGTGCAAGGCAAGAACTTTACCAACTGTGCTCCAGTCCCAGCCCCAGTAAAGTTAATCTTAACAACATACATTACAATCACTACAAAGTCCACAAGTAATACAGAGATAACTATTTGAACAAGTATTTCTAAACATACATTTAAACCACAACAATTTCTGGAAACTTTAGAGGTACAAACGTTATCCAATAATGTGAACTGTAATCTTTGGATGGTCATGATGCAGGTTCACCAACTACTTTATTCTGGGAATAAATGGATAATGATGGACAGCATATATGTATGAGGACGGGGGTATGTGAGAAACCTCTGTCTTCTTTGTTTGTTTGGGTGTTTTGTTTTGATGCATAGTCTTAGTATGCAGCCCTGAATGTCCTAAAATACACTATGTTGACCAGGCTGGTCTTGAACTCTGCCTCTCAAGTGCTAGAATTAAAGACGTGCATCACTATGCCCAACTTATTATTTTTTTCCAATTTGCCATGAATTGAAAACTGCTCTAGCCGGGCGTGGTGGTGCACGCCTTTAATCCCAGCACTTGGGAGGCAGAGGCAGGTGGATTTCTGAGTTCGAGGCCAGCCTGGTCTACAAAGTGAGTTCCAGGACAGCCAGGGCTACACAGAGAAACCCTGTCTCAAAAAAAAAAAAACCAAAAACAAAAACCTGTTCTAAAAGGTTTCATAAAAATGTATCCAAACTCTTATCCTTTAATTAAAAAGTAAAAAGCCAGGACTATACACAGGTGGCACAGGAGTGTAATCCCAAATATTCAGGAAGCTGAGGCAGGAACATGGAATGTTCAAGGTCTGCCCCAGCTAAGAATGAGATCAAGACCAGCTTGCAACTTAGTATGCTCCCATTCCAGAATAAGGTTTAAAAGGGCTGTATTTATAGCTCAACGGTAAAACTTTATTAATTTACCATTTACAAGGTCCTGGATCCAATCTTCTAAACCTCAACAAGGACAAAAAAAAAAAAAAAGCCTGAGTGATCTATCTGCATGTACACCTGTGGGCCAGAAGAGGGCATCAGATCCCATTATAGATGGTTGTGAGCCACCATGTGGTTGCTGGGAACTGAACTCAGGACCTCCAAAAAAGTAGTCAGTGCCCTTAATCGCTGAGCCATCTCTCCAGCCCTGAATATTATGTTTAAGGAAAGAAAATTCCATTAGTTTCAAAACTGTAACTGACTTCTACAGATACGAAAGTGAAAACCTACTATGAGCTATACATAAAGTAAACTGTGAGCCCTCCATTCAGGAGAAAAAGACTTATAAATTTAAACTTTGGCATCGATTTTTAATCTTTTTTCTTTTTTTAAGATTTATTTATTTATTTTATGTATATGAGTACACTGTAGCTGTCTTCAGACACACACCAGAAGAGGACATCAGATCTCATTACAGATGGTTGTGAGCTGCCATGTGGTTGCTGGAAATTGAACTCAGGACCTCTGGAAGAGCAGTCAGTGCTCTTAACCATTGAGTCATATCTCCAGCCCCTCATTTTTTAAATCTTAAATGGAAACAACAAGTTTAACAACTGAAGATGCTGGAAGAAAAACAAACACAATGTCCCTTAGCTATTTTCAGGCCACTCTACCTTTTCCTCCACAATACTTTTGAGGTCACCACAGAATCCTGGAACATAATTTGAAAACCAATATCTAGGGATCTTGATAACTTCTAAGCCTCGCCTCTACCTATAGCACCAGCCTGAGCCTACCTGACAATCTTTTCCTTAAAAAGAACTTTCAAGTATAGAACAAACAAGAGCAGCCAATTTTGCCATATTTCCTTTACTTAGACACAGACACAAATGAAGTTACTCTTATTAAATTAGGTCCAAAGTACAGAAGGTTTCACACAGAAGTTATTCAACTTAACAAAGGACAGAAGACAGTACCATGCTAAGCAAAGTAGTAGTCACTATTAGCTGCCCTCCTATCCTTACCTCTGTTGGAAGAGGACTGGTGGCTACAGGCTTGACTGGGTCATGTGACACAGCCAGAGTTCCTGCAGAGGAAGTTCCATTCATTGTTAATTTGGCTGCATCAGCAACTTCTCCATTAGGTAAGATCCCATCAGCAAACCAAACTCTCCTCTGCTCTCTGGGCTGAGGCACTTGAGGGACCAGGAAAATAAAACAGGCATCAATGTGACATTGACAGTGTTTCTAATGGCAAAGAAGAGGTCACCAATTCCAGAGGTTCAAAGAGGTACCTGTTTATTATCATCTTAGGATACATACAAAAGAACAGTGGCTGAATGACAGCAGCAGTAACTAACAAAAGCTCTTCTTTAAATAGTACTTACTTAATAGAATACAGTAATTCTTAGACACCTCCGTGATTATGTTACATAGTCTGTTCTGCATTGCTGACAGAAACCATGGAAAGTGTTTTAAATGCCCAGAAAATGGATTTATAGTATTTGGGGGGTGGGGAGAATCTAGCAAAAATAAATACCCAGTTCCTAAAAATATGAGGTCCACAGAAATTAAATATTTGGAAAAATGTCTTGGTACTACTAAAAGGCAAAGATACCCTGAAGAATCCTGAAGAAACCCTGCTTCCTCAAGGAAGACTTGGCACAGACATCTAGGAATTGAGGCACAGACTGAGCAGGTCCGGCTAAGCTGAGCTGAAGGGGAAGAGCTGATCAGGTGCTGCTTTGCACTTAGTGAAGGGACAGGGAAAGGCTGGGAAACAGCACTTGATGAAACAGTGTCCTTACGTCCAGCTTGGAGATCAGTCTGAACAGTCAAAACAAAGAGACTAGGGAAGAACAACAAAAATAACAAATGAAGCAAAGAGAATAGGATTTTAAGAAAGCCCGAACTCACAAAAATACAAGGATTCTATTCTAAGGGATGACCAGAAGAGGAGAGATGGGGAAGAACGATCATTTCAGTAGAGTCTGATCTTCCAAAGGGAAGGAACGCCTTAACAAGGGAGAGGAGCATTACTAGGTGAACAGACACAAAATTAGCGAAGACAGATTGAAATAACAAGGGAAACGTCTTGATAAAGTCATTTTAAGGAAATATATAATTGTTTTATTTATAATTCATATTCTTCTAAATTTAGTGTGCCTTTCATCTGACACTATCATAACCATAAAGAAGTGACAACCCCCAAAAGTTGAGATTACAACCTATCATATGACATAATCAGAGTTAAAGTCCTGGATTTAAAGGTCTATATATGAGGTAATATTTTATATTTTTATAATGGACAAATTAATCATGAAAAGAGAACATGGCAATGTTTATTTCTGAAAGCACTACCAGAATGGACTGGTCAGCAGGAAGAAGGCTCGTTTTTATCACTTGGCAAACTCCTACAAAGAACATTTAAGTAAGTATGAATATAGGGCCTTACAGGATGGTTTCAAAGTCTACAACTCGCAGGTATAAACACTGAAATTAGTTCAATCTTAGGGTGGAGGGAAATGGACATGTTTTCAGAGGTCCCTCCAAAATATCAGGTATTTTTTTCCTTGCCCACATATAATCTTGACATATCTCTCATTTTTAATAGCCACCCACAGAGGCTTATCTGAGTTTTAAAGAGTGGTGCTGTAAAGCCCTATCAGCACCTTTCAGAGGAACATGGTGAAGAAAAGGAGAGAACAGCACATGATCCCCTACCTTCTGTTCCAGGGTGCTTTAAAACTCCCACAGGTACCATCACAGTGGGAGGTGGAGAGCTCAGGGCTCCTGAGGCCTGAGCTTGCTGCAAGGGAGGGATAGTAGAACAGTATTCAGCAGGATTGTTAGGGTTAGGGCTCTGGCTTGAGGCACTCATCATGTTCTCCCAGGCTTGAGCTAAAGCAAATACAGACACAATCAATGTGAATGGATTGCAAAATATGGACATCAAGACCTTGACAATATTGGATAAATAACGCTGCTCCTCATTAACACTCATAGTATGTCTCTCGCCCAGCTAGTGAAGGTATTCCGGATTAGATGGCTTTAATTCAATTAGAGAGACCACTTAGCTAAGCAAATTATTTGATGAAAAATAGTAACTCCAGGACTGTTGATACTACTGTTAGTTATGTGTATTTGTTTATTTTTTTTAAAGGAGACCTTGTATTTCTTAAAAGGGAGGAAAATAACATCAGATCTGCAACTAAGATAACCTTTATATTGTCTATTAAAAAAATCAAAATCAGGGACCAAAAAATATAATTCCAATGTATTACTGTTTTAGTGTTATTTTTAGATTTTCAGGTTCTTTTTAGCTGAGATAAAATCTCATTTGAAAATTCAGAAGCTTAAAGCTCGGGAGTATGTGTCTCGGTATTTCTATGGTTTACACTTTAATTCAGAAAACACCTCTATAGAAGTATCCAGCTGTAAACCACTGCATGGACTTGGAGTGTCGAAAAAACATAGGATCTACTTGAACATGAAAATGTGCCACTATCATATGAGTGTGATCAACCAGTGTGATCAACAATACATTAAGAGTCTACATAGCTATAATCTTATTAACTACACACTGACATAACATTCTCTTTAAAAGTAAACAGAATGGATGGAGTTACAGAAACCAAAGACATCAAAGGTTTTTTGGGTTTTTTTTTTTTTTTTTGAGGTACAGGTACTATATGGCCAAGAACATGAACTACCCAATTTTTGAGCACCTTAAAAACAGGATACCACCATTCAACATCAAGGAATGATCCAAAAGATTTTGAATATTTATTTTGAATATGTATTTCCTCTATGGCTTGTAACAAAAGCTATGTTCATTTGAAAGCACTGGCAGGAAGAGGGAAGGAAGAGAATAGGAGAAAGGAAAAAGAGGGAACACTGAAAAGCATCAAATTAAATATTCAGAAAGAGACCAGGCTAAGCCATGCAGGAGGAAAGACACTGGCAAAACCAGAAGTAATTACCTTAGGATCCCCTGTTAAGGGCCTCCTTGGCTTAACAAAATGTAAGTGATTTCATACGAATCCTCTGCCATTTCCTTCATCTTTAGCTATGCCAAGTTAAAACAAATTGCTATCAAGTTGGAAGACCTCATCAAATAAAAAAGGCATTAGGTCCTGTGAGTAAGCTGTATATTCTTGTCTGTGGATCTGTATCCACAAATGAAAGCCGTGGAATAAAAAAACATCAGTTGAGCAACTCAGTGACATAACCACCATCCAAACACTGATCCGTAAGAGGAAAGAGAATGATTCGTGTTTCATCAAAATTTTAAGAATTCAGAAATGGGAGGAAATTAGGTAGATCATAGGATATTAGAACAGATCGGATAAACTGACATGCAATAGGTTAATAAGCCAGCAACAGGAAAACATCACTATGAGCAATGCAGACAGACAGAGCAGGAGGGATCTAAGAGCAGATAAATTCTAGTCTCCAGGGTGCCAGGGACATAGTTAGCAACAGTGTCCAGTTTCTACTTGGAATTGTTCTAGTAAATGTACAAAGACACATCCAAAGAGAAAATTCTATCGCATGGTAAGCTTTACTGTATTTATTCACAAGAATACTCAAGAATTTTGGTTTTGATATTTTTTTTTTGTTTTTTAACTAAAATGTCCATGGATTAATTTCTAGTCCCATAAAAGATGAATAATGATTAAGTTTTATCTTCCTTCTCTTGGCTATATTCTTTTCCCATGTAAAAGATATTGTTTTTTCAGAAATAACTGGCAAATAAATGCACAAATTTCTACTTGACACTTGATGCTAAAATACTTATTTCTAAGAAAATTAACATTGTTAAGAAAGTAAGTTCTGAGGAGAACCTTGGCCCAATTTTAAAGTCTCATAGCTATGTAGTCAACACACACCAGCCCGCCCCTCTCATCATCTGACAGGGACATGCAGAGTTACCCAACACCACTTTCTCAAAGGCTTCACTCTTCCCACAGAACCTACCTAGCCTTAGCATTAGCTCATTAAATCTGACAGAGGAGCTCTGCAAAGCTAACATACTTTCAAAGCACGGAGACTAAGCTCAGGGTTTTCAGTTACAGTTATGGCATTCGGGAAGGTGAACAGGGGAAAAGGGACTTTTCATAGGAATTCTCTGCACTGCCCAGTGACTGCATCCAGCTGTTTCAATACGTACCATTCATCAGCACTGAGTGACAGATTACACACACTCTGGCTTCCTTTCTGTCCATGTACAGCAGTTTGCATTTTAGGCTGCAGCAGGAAGCACAGAAAACCTGGGAAGAAAAAAATACACTGAACCATCAGGATCATGGTACAAAACAAGTGAACTAATATTGACCAGCACTGATCAAGAGTGAACCATATTAACTACCATACAACAGAATCAAAAACAAACAAACAAATATAACAACAAAAACTGCAGTTCAAGAAGCTAGAATGCAAAACTAAGGGTGAGATCTACAATTTTATAAGGAACTCAATAAAGCTTGATGAAAATAAAAATATTGGCCATGGTCACACAGAAAATACATAGCAAGGAAAAAAATAAAACAAGATTTTAGTTACCCTTGGGCAAATTCTATATAACACCAGTACCTAAGAGATTGTTGCATCCATTTATCTATATAGGAGAAGGAAATGATCAAAGATGACAAGTTCTGAGTTTTAAGTTCTGTTTTCTATTTCCTAATAACCATACTAGTTTGCTATGAAGAATAAAATCAAAACATACAACTCAATAATAAAAATCAGCACAGCTCTAGCTATAGAAAGCCAGAGCAGGTCACATAGTCAGCCAGGCCATGTTCTAATCCCTCATTCTCACCTTCTGAGCTCAGCTGGGGCCTCCCTTCCTCTCCCTTTCCACACCGTGCAACAATTCCCCAGGTTCTGGTTAAGATTGATCTTCATGGATTCTATAGTCACTTACCACATAGCTTTGTAGAGGAAGAAAGCCATTCCCAGTAAAATAAATTCTATCCTAGTTTTCATGGCCTGGAATTATCTTATGCCTCATAAAATTGAACTAAGAGATGAAGAATCATATCAAAGTTAACATTAGTTAGAGCAGCTTTTTTCCCATTTGGGGAAATGGACATATTCAGCTACTATTACTAATTTAGTTTATAGAGGACTTTGGATTTTTCCAATCAACTAAGATATACAGAGTACAGAAGGTATGCTAGACTTATCTTATCCAGGAAGAAACTAAGGGTTATGTTTCTACTTTCTTTTTCTGAGACAGTTTCACTCTGTAGCCAAGGCCTTGAAATTACAGCAATCTTCCTCCTGCCTCAACATTCTAATTGCAAGGACTACGAGTATAAACCAGCATATGCAGCTAAGAAGCTGAAGAGCCAGACACAGAGTCATTAGGGCAAGCGATGAGATCCTCTGGCTGGGTTCTGCATGAAACTCTTGAGTAAGCTGTGTGCAAAGCTAAGAAGTTAAATTCTACATTGCAATGGAAAACTTAGGATATCTAATTCTAAATGTTGGTGTGCAAGAGAGGCTATGTGCTATACATGTACCATGTGCATGCAGATACCCACGGAAGCCAGAAGAGGTCACTAGATTCCTTGGAACTGCAGCTAACAGACAACTGTGAGCCAAGCTGCTCAATAAATCTTAGCCATATGTAAATGTTCAAGTTAAGTATAATCCCCTCCACTTTACAGATGAACAAACTGCCTTGCCTAAAACTAAAGCAGCAAGTAAGCAGCTATAACGATGTTCAAAACCTGGATCACATTATTTCCAAAGAGAGTTCAAGGCTGAATAGGTAATCACCTAGTATATTTACAATATTTAAGAAATACTGACCCCACTTTGAGCCTTCTTAGAAGGGGAACAAAATACCCATGGAAAGAGTTACAGAGACAAGTTCAGAGCAGAAACGGAAGGAATGACCATCCAGAGACTGCCCCACCTGAGGATCCATCCCATAAACCACCACCAAACCCAGACACTATTGTGGATGCCAACAAGAGCTTGCTGACAGGAGCCTGATATAGCTGCCTCTTGAGAGACTCTGCCAGTGCCTGAAAAATACAGAAGTGGATGCTCACAGCCATCCACTGGACGGAGCACAGGGTCCCCAATGAAGGAGCTAGAGAAAGTACCCAAGAAGCTGAAGGGGTTTGCAGTCCCCTAGGAGGAACAACAATATGAACTAATCAGTACCCCCAGAGCTCCCTGCCAGCAACCAAAGAAAACACATGGTGGGACTCAAGGTTCAGCTGCATATGTAGCAGAGGATGGCCTAGTCAGGCCTAGTCAGTCATCAATGGGAGGAGAGGCCCTTGGTCCTGTGAAGAATGCCAGGGCCAGGAAGCAGGAATAGGTGGGTTGGGGAGCAGGGGAAGGGAGGAAGGGGATAGGGGACTTTTGGAGGGGAAACTAGGAAAGAGGATAACATTTGAAATGTAAATAAAAAATATCTAATAATTAAAAAAAAAAAAGAAATTCTGATCCCATGAGGCTGGTGAAATGGCTTAGTGGATAACGTGCTACAAAACATGATTAGTGACCTGAGTTTAAGCCCCAGAACACATATAAAGGTAGAAAGTGGAAGGAGAGGACTCTACACAGTTGTTCTCTAATCTCCACACACAAGGCCTTGCACTTGTGCACACACACATCATTTGCACACAGTGAATAAACAGACACTGACCTCTTTTGATCTTCACAGTGACCTTAGCAATATATTTCAACCAACTTTTAAACAATTTACTACTCTTTGTTTTTTAAGGAACAATCAGTGACCTTACCTTGCATTAACATTTGAGGGCAGAAGCAAGTCTTATGTAACTGACCACTGAAGGTATAAACCAAATCATAGCCTGTTTGAATGTTCTGCCAATGCAGATCTTATGAAGGTTATTCTGTATTCATTGTTCAAATTCTCAAATGAAAAACAGAAATGGCTGTAACTTAACCAAAAAAATTCAACGTGCAATTTTATTTAAATTAAAAAAAATCAACACCTAAAATAAAATTTAAAATGCATTTAAAAAAATTTTCTGTTTTGAAGTATATTAACAAATTTTTCTTTGAAAATGATGACATATCCACTATGGAAATCAATGTGGGGTTTCCTCAGAAAGCTGGGAACAGATCTACCTCAAGATCCAACTACAGCAACCACTTGCTCTTGGGCATGTACCCAAAGAACTCTATATCCTACTACAAAGACACTTGCTCATCCATGTTCATTGCTGCTCTGTTCGTAACAGCCAGACATTGGGGACAGCCTCGATGTCCATCAACAGGTAAAAGGAAAAAGAAAATGTTGTGCATTCATGCAATGGGATATTATTCCAGGGTTAAAACATTCTCCTTAACATAACCTGCAGTCTATCTGACCTGCTCCCTGACTTCCTCTACAACATCTTCTTATGGGACTCTTTCCTCATTCACTACACTTTACCAAGGGACTCATTTCATAAACAGTGCTTTTCTGCCTCTGGTCTTCCTTCAGGCTGTTCTTTTTGGAATATCAAACGTCGGTTCACACAGGCCTTTGCAGCATGCCCTACACATAAACGACCTTCAACACTAACTTTCTTGTTTATTTCCTTCATAGTCTTTACCATAACTTATATATGCGTGGCTTTGGGATACATAATACACATGGGATTATGGATAACAGTTACTGTTGATATAAACTCCACACTTGGTACAGAGACAAATGAGTGAATAATCAACACAATCAATCAGCCAACTATGACTTGTTTATTCATTGGCAACAAATGTTTATTGAACACGGTGAAGCTGCAATTACTGTGCTGTATACTGGAAATGCAAATAACAACCAGAATAAATGCCAGGGTTCGGTACAACAGAGAACAAAGACAAAGCTGTGTGATAACTGCTCTGTGATAGGTCAGAGTTTCTTTTAATCAACATAATCTTGTAGAGAGTGTATAATGGGAAATTTTTCCCTAGCTTCATTAGAAATCACATTGAACCTGCTGGTCTTATTTGACCATGCCAGAACATGTCAGGTAGAGTATAAGGGGAAACTGAATTGCATGTAATATCCTATTTAAAGAAGGTAATTATTGTTCTCATATCTGTTGATTCCCATCAGTACATAAATAAGAATCTATGGAGGTTTGAATGAGTATGGCCTCCACAGGCTCCTGTGTTTGTATACATAGTCCCTAGCTGATGAACTGTTTAAAAGGATATAAGGTATGTCCTTGTTGGAGGAGATGTGTCACTGGGAGTGGGCTCTGAGGATTCAAAAGCTCTATCTGCTGCCTGTGTAAAGCTCTCAGCTACTGTCCCAGTGCCATGCCTGACTGCTTCCCATTGTCAATGACAATGACAAACTTGTCTTTGTCTCAATCTATTTTTTTTTTGTCTCAACTTACTGTTAAATAAGAAATCTAAGAAATACAACTGTTTTAAAGTATTTCTTGGGCTGAGAATGTAACTCAGTTGGTAAACTACTTGCCTGGTAGTACAGACCTGTAAACCAACACTGCAAAAGTTCAAGGGTTGTCTTCAACAGCACAGCTAGTCTGAGGTCAATCAGGGCTTACATGAGGTCCTGCCTCAAACAAACAAGAGGTGTGAGGCATACACATCTGTAATCCTATCATTTAGGAGATGGAGGCAAGAGGACCAGAAGTTCAAGGCTATTCTCTGTTATAGAACAAGATTGAGGACAGCCTGGGCTACACAAGACCCTGTCTCAAACAAACAAAAAAGTTCCAATGTGGCAGCACATACCAGTAATTCCACTATTTAGAAAGCAGAGGCAAGAGAACTATGACTATGAGGACAGTGTGGTCCACGGGGTGTGTTCTAAGCCAGTCAGGAATATATAACAAGACTCTGCCTCAAAAACTGAAGGAAAAAAATAGTAAACCATCCCCCAAGTCCTACCATTTACTGTATCTAAATTTGATACCTTTGTCTAAAACTGAAGATGTTAAAAAAAAAAAAAAAAAAGGAGACAGCCGGCCACCTTCCTGGTGAGAGCACGGGGGTCTGCCTGGCCTGAGAGGTTTGTGGCACAGGCGCCGGCGGGAGCCTTCTTGGCTCCGGGACTCCGCGGAGGGCAGGCTGCACGGGTGACCGTGTGGAATACAGAGTGCCAGCCGTTTCTGGGACGG
Source organism: Mus musculus (assembly GCF_000001635.26). Lineage (NCBI taxonomy): Eukaryota > Metazoa > Chordata > Mammalia > Rodentia > Muridae > Mus > Mus musculus. The sequence continues at coordinate 108,700,720 of NC_000070.6, forward strand.
GCGAGAGTCGCAGAGCTTCTGGGCGGCGCCATCTTCAGCTCCAGACAGCCGGCCACCTTCCTGGTGAGAGCACGGGGGTCTGCCCGGCCTGAGAGGTTTGTGCCACAGGCGCCGGCGGGAGCCTTCTTGGCTCCGGGACTCCGCGGAGGGCAGGCTGCACGGGTGACCGTGTGGAATACAGAGTGCCAGCCGTTTCTGGGACGGGCGAGAGTCGCAGAGCTTCTGGGCGGCGCCATCTTCAGCTCCAGACAACCAGCCACCTTCCCGGCAAGAGCCACAGAGCTTCTGAGGCAGCGCCATCCTCAGCTCCAGACGGCCGGCCTCCTTCCGGACAAGAGCCACAGAGCTTCTCAGGCGGCGACATCTTCGACTCCAGACAACTGGCCACCTTCCTGGCCAAAGCAACACAGCTTCTGGGAAAGATCCTGTTTTGGGCCTTCACCTTCAGCCAGGAGGAGGTCCAATCACCAGATAACTGTACACCTTCCCTGAAAGAGGAGAGCTTGCCTGCAGAGACTGCTCTGACCACTGAAACTCAGAGGAGAGAGCTTGTCTCCCAAGTCTGCTGATAGAGGGTAACAAAATCATCAGAGGAACAATCTCTTAACAAAGACAACTATAACAACTAACTCCAGAGATTGCCAGATGGCGAAAGGTAAACGTAAGAATCCTACTAACAGAAGCCAGGACCACTCACCATCATCAGAACCCAGAACGCCCACTTCGCCCAATCCAGGACACCCTAACACACCTGAAAAGGTAGACCTGGATTTAAAAGCATATCTCATGATGATGGTAGAGGACATAAAGAAGGAATTCAATAACTCACTTAAAGAAATACAGGAGAACACTGCTAAAGAGTTACAAGTCCTTAAAGAAAAACAGGAAAACACTGCTAAAGAGTTACAAGTCCTTAAAGAAAAACAGGAAAACACAACCAAACAGGTAGAAGTCCTTATAGAAAAACAGGAAAACACATCCAAACAGGTGATGGAAATGAACAAAACCATACTAGACCTAAAAAGGGAAGTAGACACAATAAAGAAAACCCAAAGTGAGGCGACGCTGGAGATAGAAACCCTAGGAAAGAAATCTGGAACCATAGATGCCAGCATCAGCAACAGAATACAAGAGATGGAAGAGAGAATCTCAGGTGCAGAAGACTCCATAGAGAACATCGGCACAACAATCAAAGAAAATGGAAAATGCAAAAAGATCCTAACTCAAAACATCCAGGAAATCCAGGACACAATGAGAAGACCAAACCTACGGATAATAGGAGTGGATGAGAATGAAGATTTTCAACTCAAAGGACCAGCAAACATCTTCAACAAAATTATTGAAGAAAACTTCCCAAATCTAAAGAAAGAGATGCCCATGAACATACAAGAAGCCTACAGAACTCCAAATAGACTGGACCAGAAAAGAAATTCCTCCCGACACATAATAATCAGAACACCAAATGCACTAAATAAAGATAGAATACTAAAAGCAGTAAGGGAAAAAGGTCAAGTAACATATAAAGGCAAGCCTATCAGAATTACACCAGATTTTTCACCAGAGACTATGAAAGCCAGAAGAGCCTGGACAGATGTTATACAGACACTAAGAGAACACAAATGCAACCCCAGGCTACTATACCCAGCCAAACTCTCAATTACCATAGATGGAGAAACCAAAGTATTCCACGACAAAACTAAATTCACCCATTATCTCTCCACGAATCCAGCCCTTCAAAGGATAATAACAGAAAAAAACCAATACAAGGACGGGAACCACGCCCTAGAAAAAACAAGAAGATAATCCCTCAACAAACCTAAAAGAAGACAGCCACAAGAACAGAATGCCAACTTTAACAACAAAAATAACAGGAAGCAACAATTACCTTTCCTTAATATCTCTTAATATCAATGGACTCAATTCCCCAATAAAAAGACATAGACTAACAGACTGGCTACACAAACAGGACCCAACATTCTGCTGCTTACAGGAAACCCATCTCAGGGAAAAAGACAGACACTACCTCAGAGTGAAAGGCTGGAAAACAATTTTCCAAGCAAATGGTCTGAAGAAACAGGCTGGAGTAGCCATTCTAATATCGGATAAAATCGACTTCCAACCCAAAGTTATCAAAAAAGACAAGGAGGGACACTTCATAATCATCAAAGGTAAAATCCTCCAAGAGGAACTCTCAATTCTGAATATCTACGCTCCAAATGCAAGGGCAGCCACATTCATTAAAGACACTTTAGTAAAGCTCAAAGCACACATTGCACCTCACACAATAATAGTGGGAGACCTCAACACACCACTTTCATCAATGGACAGATCGTGGAAACAGAAACTAAACAGGGACACAGTGAAACTAACAGAAGTTATGAAACAAATGGACCTGACAGATATCTACAGAATATTTAATCCTAAAACAAAAGGATATACCTTCTTCTCAGCACCTCACGGGACCTTCTCCAAAATTGACCATATAATTGGTCACAAAATAGGCCTCAACAGATACAAAAATATTGAAATTGTCCCATGTATCCTATCAGACCACCATGGCCTAAGACTGATCTTCAATAACAACATTAAGAATGGAAAGCCAACATTCACGTGGAAACTGAACAACACTCTTCTCAATGATACCTTGGTCAAGGAAGGAATAAAGAAAGAAATTAAAGACTTTTTAGAGTTTAATGAAAATGAAGCCACAACGTACCCAAACCTTTGGGACACAATGAAAGCATTTCTAAGAGGGAAACTCATAGCTCTGAGTACCTCCAAGAAGAAACGGGAGAGAGCACATACTAGCAGCTTGACAACACATCTAAAAGCTCTAGAAAAAAAGGAAGCAAATTCACCCAAGAGGAGTAGACGGCAGGAAATAATCAAACTCAGGGGTGAAATTAACCAAGTGGAAACAAGAAGAACTATTCAAAGAATTAACCAAACGAGGAGTTGGTTCTTTGAGAAAATCAACAAGATAGATAAGCCCTTAGCTAGACTCACTAGAGGGCAAAGGGACAAAATCCTAATCAACAAAATCAGAAATGAAAAGGGAGACATAACAACAGATCCTGAAGAAATCCAAAACACCATCAGATCCTTCTACAAAAGCTTATACTCAACAAAACTGGAAAACCTGGACGAAATGGACAAATTTCTGGACAGATACCAGGTACCAAAGTTGAATCAGGATCAAGTTGACCTTCTAAACAGTCCCATATCCCCTAAAGAAATAGAAGCAGTTATTAATAGTCTCCCAGCCAAAAAAAGCCCAGGACCAGATGGGTTTAGTGCAGAGTTCTATCAGACCTTCAAAGAAGATCTAATTCCAGTTCTGCACAAACTATTTCACAAGATAGAAGTAGAAGGTACTCTACCCAACTCATTTTATGAAGCCACTATTACTCTGATACCTAAACCACAGAAAGATCCAACAAAGATAGAGAACTTCAGACCAATTTCTCTTATGAATATCGATGCAAAAATCCTTAATAAAATTCTCGCTAACCGAATCCAAGAACACATTAAAGAAATCATCCATCCTGACCAAGTAGGTTTTATTCCAGGAATGCAGGGATGGTTTAATATACGAAAATCCATCAATGTAATCCATTATATAAACAAACTCAAAGACAAAAACCACATGATCATCTCGTTAGATGCAGAAAAAGCATTTGACAAGATCCAACACCCATTCATGATAAAAGTTTTGGAAAGATCAGGAATTCAAGGCCCATACCTAAATATGATAAAAGCAATCTACAGCAAACCAGTAGCCAACATCAAAGTAAATGGAGAGAAGCTGGAAGCAATCCCACTAAAATCAGGGACTAGACAAGGTTGCCCACTTTCTCCCTACCTTTTCAACTTAGTACTTGAAGTATTAGCCAGAGCAATTCGACAACAAAAGGAGAGCAAGGGGATACAAATTGGAAAAGAGGAAGTCAAAATATCACTTTTTGCAGATGATATGATAGTATATATAAGTGACCCTAAAAATTCCACCAGAGAACTCCTAAACCTGATAAACAGCTTTGGTGAAGTAGCTGGATATAAAATTAACTCAAACAAGTCAATGGCCTTTCTCTACACAAAGAATAAACAGGCTGAGAAAGAAATTAGGGAAACAACACCCTTCTCAATAGTCACAAATAATATAAAATATCTCGGCGTGACTCTAACTAAGGAAGTAAAAGATCTGTATGATAAAAACTTCAAGTCTCTGAAGAAAGAAATTAAAGAAGATCTCAGAAGATGGAAAGATCTCCCATGCTCATGGATTGGCAGGATCAACATTGTAAAAATGGCTATCTTGCCAAAAGCAATCTACAGATTCAATGCAATCCCCATCAAAATTCCAACTCAATTCTTCAACGAATTAAAAGGAGCAATTTGCAAATTCATCTGGAATAACAAAAAACCTAGGATAGCAAAAACTCTTCTCAAGGATAAAAGAACCTCTGGTGGAATCACCATGCCTGACCTAAAGCTTTACTACAGGGCAATTGTGATAAAAACTGCATGGTACTGGTATAGAGACAGACAAGTAGACCAATGGAATAGAATTGAAGATCCAGAAATGAACCCACACACCTATGGTCACTTGATCTTCGACAAGGGAGCTAAAACCATCCAGTGGAAGAAAGACAGCATTTTCAACAATTGGTGCTGGCACAACTGGTTGTTATCATGTAGAAGAATGCGAATCGATCCATACTTATCTCCTTGTACTAAGGTCAAATCTAAGTGGATCAAGGAACTTCACATAAAACCAGAGACACTGAAACTTATAGAGGAGAAAGTGGGGAAAAGCCTTGAAGATATGGGTACAGGGGAAAAATTCCTGAACAGAACAGCAATGGCTTGCTCTGTAAGATCGAGAATTGACAAATGGGACCTAATGAAACTCCAAAGTTTCTGCAAGGCAAAAGACACCGTCAATAAGACAAAAAGACCACCAACAGATTGGGAAAGGATCTTTACCTATCCTAAATCAGATAGGGGACTAATATCCAACATATATAAAGAACTCAAGAAGGTGGACTTCAGAAAATCAAATAACCCCATTAAAAAATGGGGCTCAGAACTGAACAAAGAATTCTCACCTGAGGAATACCGAATGGCAGAGAAGCACCTGAAAAAATGCTCAACATCCTTAATCATCAGGGAAATGCAAATCAAAACAACCCTGAGATTCCACCTCACACCAGTGAGAATGGCTAAGATCAAAAATTCAGGTGACAGCAGATGCTGGCGAGGATGTGGAGAAAGAGGAACACTCCTCCATTGTTGGTGGGATTGCAGGCTTGTACAACCACTCTGGAAATCAGTCTGGCGGTTCCTCAGAAAATTGGACATAGTACTACCGGAGGATCCAGCAATACCTCTCCTGGGCATATATCCAGAAGAAGCCCCAACTGGTAAGAAGGACACATGCTCCACTATGTTCATAGCAGCCTTATTTATAATAGCCAGAAACTGGAAAGAACCCAGATGCCCCTCAACAGAGGAATGGATACAGAAAATGTGGTACATCTACACAATGGAGTACTACTCAGCTATTAAAAAGAATGAATTTATGAAATTCCTAGCCAAATGGATGGACCTGGAGAGCATCATCCTGAGTGAGGTAACACAATCACAAAGGAACTCACACAATATGTACTCACTGATAAGTGGATACTAGCCCAAAACCTAGGATACCCACGATATAAGATACAATTTCCTAAACACATGAAACTCAAGAAAAATGAAGACTGAAGTGTGGACACTATGCCCCTCCTTAGAAGTGGGAACAAAACACCCATGGAAGGAGTTACAGAAACAAAGTATGGAGCTGAGATGAAAGGATGGACCATGTAGAGACTGCCATATCCAGGGATCCACCCCATAATCAGCTTCCAAATGCTGACACCATTGCATACAATAGCAAGATTTTACTGAAAGGACCCAGATGTAGCTGTCTCTTGTGAGACTATGCCGGGGCCTAGCAAACACAGAAGTGGATGCTCACAGTCAGCTAATGGATGGATCACAGGGCTCCCAATGGAGGAGCTAGAGAAAGTACCCAAGGAGCTAAAGGGATCTTCAACCCTATAGGTGGAACAACATTATGAACTAACCAGTACCCCTGAGCTCTTGACTCTAGCTGCATATGTATCAAAAGATGGCCTAGTCGGCCATCACTGGAAAGAGAGGCCCATTAGACACGCAGACTTTGTGTGCCCCGGTACAGGGGAACGCCAGGGCCAAAGGGGGGGAGTGGGAGGGTAGGGGAGTGGGGGTGGGTGGGTAAGGGGGACTTTTGGTATAGCATTGGAAATGTAAATGAGCTAAATCCCTAATAAAAAAAAAAAAAAAAAAAAAAAAAAAAAAAAGAATGAATTTATGAAATTCCTAGCCAAATGGATGGACCTGGAGGGCATCATCCTGAGTGAGGTAACACATTCACAAAGGAACTCACACAATATGTACTCACTGATAAGTGGATATTAGCCCAAACCCTAAGATACCCAAGATATAAGATACAACTTCCTAAGCACATAAAACTCAAGAAAAATGAAGACTGAAGTGTGAACACTATGCCCCTCCTTAGAAGTGGGAACAAAACACCCTTGGAAGGAGTTACAGAGACAAAGTTTGGAGCTGAGATAAAAGGATGGACCATGTAGACACTAGCATATCCGGGGATCCATCCCATAATCAGACACCATTGCATACACTAGCAAGATTATGCTGAAAGGACCCTGATATAGCTGTCTCTTGTCAGAGTATGCCTGGGCCTAGCAAACATAGAAGTGGATGCTCACAGTCGGCTATTGGATGGATCACATGGCCCCCAATGAAGGAGCTAGAGAAAGTACCAAAGAAGCTAAAGGGATCTGCAACCCTATAGGTGGAACAACATTATGAACTAACCAGTACCCCGGAGCTCTTGACTCTAGCTGCATATGCATCAAAAGATGGCCTAGTCGGCCATCACTGGAAAGAGAGGCCCATTGGACACGCAAATTTTATATGCCCCAGTACAGGGGAACGCCAGGGCCATAAAAGGGGAGTGGGTGGGTAGGGGAGAGGGGGTGGGTGGCTATGGGGGACTTTTGGTATAGCATTGCAAATGTAAATGAGCGAAATACCTAATAAAAAATGGAAAAAAAAAAAAAAGTACTGTTGCAGTACAAAACTGTTTATTTACATTTTAGTTTAACAAATACCAACTAAGCATCTCTTATGTGCTAGGTCTGAATCAGAAAGATCTGTACCAAAGAGCTTGGAACAGATTCCGAGGACAAAAATAAGCAATAAATATGTATGGAAAATCATAATCAGAAAAACAGATGAAGACAACATCAAAGTATTTGGGTCAGTGCTAAAGAATTGTGGTTTTGGACTGTGAATTTTAAATCCTAAGCTCCAACACATCTTTATTAGCCAACCTAGGAACTATTACAGTCAACATATTTGTTCAAAAAGTACATTTATTACTGTTGTATAAAAATCCATGCTTCTGGATTTCCACAAGTTCTTCTTGGAAAGTAGTTTCTGCATCCTGCTGATTATGAAAGTGCTTTCTGTGTAAAAAGTTGTGAGATGCTTGAATAAGAGAGCTGGCGAGTCTCCACGTAAATATGTGAGAAGAGGAAAAAATTCACAGGAAGCGTTGAGCTCTGCTAAGAAGAACTGAGCTCCGCTGGTGGCCTTGAAACAGCTGCAGCATTACAATGTTCAGTGCATCTCACTGACTGGCTTGGCAGAGTCCTCAGATGGAACGGTTTTGCAGGGAGGAAGAAAGTTGCAGTAGTTCAGGTCCACAGCAGGCCAAAAAACAGTGGTCATGGCCTATTTTGAGTGTGAGTGAGAATGTGTTATAAGGCTACTCTTTGGTCCACTTTCTGTCACATCTTACAATCTGATCAAGAAATGGTTTCTTGTTGCATAGAATAAGAGATGGTGACAGCTCAAAACAGCTTTTGGTTTTCTTAATTTTGGTCAGTTCATGTGGCATCCACTTACCAACCTCCTTCAACCTTTCCAGTTTGTTTGAAATGCCAAACCAGCTGAGTGGTCCAATGACCACCGAACTATCTACATTAAGTTACCTGGCAACTTCTTGTGCAGTTTTGAGATAATCAGCTTAAATGATTGCTATCAAATGACTGTTCCCAACTTCCAATGGACAGACACTGAACTACTTATCTTCAAGGCTCTCATCTTGCAAAACTTCTTGAACCACCACTGCACTGGACATAAGCAATTCTTGGGAAAAATGTGTTGCTGATATTGCATGTTGTCTTTGTTGCTTTTCATTCTTTTTGAGCATTTAAAATTGCTCTAATGTCTTTTAAACATAATTTCCACAGTATGACTATACAATAGAATAGCAAATAAAAATCATCAGCAAAAAGTGAGAAGTGTGAATTAAAATGATGTAAAATATAACCATATTCATTTAAAAATGTATTCCAAGGAGCTGGAATGATGAACCAGTGGTTGAGAGTATTGGCTGCTCTTTCAGAGGACCTGAGTTAATTTATAATTGCAGAAGGCTAGTTCTATAGCTCAGTGTGACACAGGCTTGCCAAAAGCCCAGATTCCATCCCCAGAACAGCAAAAACCAAACCAACAACAAAGAAACGAAACAGTAACAACAAAACCAAAATCTAACTATAACTGCCCCCAAATGAGGCAATTCTTTAACTGAAAACTTTAATGGACAAACTGTAGTATACCTATATAATACAATGTTATTCAGCAACAAAAAGAAATTTGCTATTATGCCATGAAAAGACATGATAAAGCCTGAATGCATTTGAATCAGGGTCTTGCAGCAGTGAGGCAAGTGCTTTACCTAAAGCTGAACTATGTCCAGCCTGCCAATGCATACTTCTACATTAAAGAAGCCAGTCTGAACTAACATACTGTGGGATTTCAACTGCAAGATACAGTCTACAGAAAGTAACTTACAAAAGCAGTAATAAGATCAGTGGCAGAAACAAGGAGGTCAGGCAGATGAATGAGCAAGAGTACAGGGGACTTTTAGGATACCCTAATTGTGCTGGGTGACACTGTGATAAAATAAATACATATTTATTAAAGCCTGCTACAAAGTAAATGGTAATACAAACTGTAGCCCTACATATTTCGTTCAAAAAATAATGTCTTGACATTGAAATGTACCACATTAATGAAAGTTGTTAATAATGGGTTAAACTATAGAAAGGTAGAATTTGCAAAATGTACTTTGTGTTCAATTTATTTGCTCTGAAAAAAGTTTATTAATATTCTTTAAATGATCAAGATGGCTTAGGAACATGTGGAGGTGGGCAAGATATACATATCTTTGTTTGTTTGTTTGTTTGTTAGGTTGGTTTGATTTGTTTTTTTGGTGGTTTCTCTGTGTATCCCTGGTTGGTCTGGAACTCACTCTGTGGGCTAAGATGGCTTTAAGCTCAGAGATCTTCCTGCCTCTGCCTCCTGAGTGCTGGGATGACAGGTGTGTGCCTCTACTGCCTGGGCTGTTTTTTTTTTTTTCTTTTGTTTTTAAACATCAAGTGTATGTGAGTTTCAGCTGGTAAAGTATATGTCACACAAATATAAGGACCTGAGCCACAAGCCTCAACAACCACATAAAGGGCCAGGCAGGATCCAGCTGCTTCTGCCTCCTAAGTGCTGGATTTAAGGCATGTGCCACCACCACCTCGACGCCACAAGCTTTTTCCATTGTTTATGTATTCTTTTCAAAAACTTATCATTCACATGACTAGATAAAACATTAACAATTTCATGAAGTTAAACATTCATTGTTTTCTGGGATCCACAGCTAACCCCATTTCTACCGTTGGAAAAGACAGAATGACTCCCAGGACCATAATGACCTTAATTGTGACATTTGGACCTAGCCTTTTAGACACAGCTGTTGAGCCACTTTTCATTTCAGTCCTCATCCGTGGCCTGGCTTCTTTCCCAATCATGCTAGCTATCATCATCATCATCGTCGTCATCATCATCGTCGTTGCGGCCTCAGTTCAATTTGCACTATAAGCAACTATGCATTCTTAATGGAATCTGGAAGATGCTCAATGTTTTATGAATTAACAATGAGGAAGGAGAAAGAAGGGAAACCTCCAGTTTAGGAAAATTTTTGAGCTGCTAAATTTGTTACCTTGTAAAATCTGTCTCTGGACTTCTTGAATATAGAAATGGGGCTAAACCCACTGACTCCTTTCAAGGCTGTCATGACAGGATGTATGAAGATAGGGTAGCACACATACCATTTTCAAGACACACTATGGTGTAGAAAAGAACTAAACTTGGGTAATTGTGGGAGAAAAGATTCCATGTGTAGGAAGTTCTTGGGTGGAGGCACTTGGAGGGAAGCGGGTAGAAGGACATGGCCCAAGGGATCTAAGTTTCAGGAATCAGTGATGGAAAGCTAGCCAGTTAAAAAGGTAAGGAAGGGGGCCATTGGCAGGCAGCCACTTCCCAGGCACCACTTAGAACATACGAGTGTGTCAGCTTCCTCTGGTACAAATGGCAGGCTCCATTCCAAGAAACATCTTTTCTCCTATGTTGGAGAGACCTCTTTGAGATATATGACTACAAATATATGTCTTTGACATAAATAGAATGGTTGATGGTCAGTAACCCCTATACCCTCATACAAATGGTTTGATCGCTGACTAGTAATATATTTTTGATATAAACAGCAGTTGCTTCCCTTTCCCAAGAAGAACAAGAAATTTGCAATATGAAGAAAATCCTGTTTTATAACTTCAAGAACACCAGACCAAAGCCAAAGAGCAAAATGAATATAACCAAAGATATGTTAAGAAAATGGGGGCCAGGCAGTGATGGTGCACGCCTTTAATCCCAGCACTTGGGAGGCAGAGGCAGGTGGATGTCTGAGTTCGAGGCTAGCCTGGTCTACAAAGTGAGTTTGAGGACAGCCAGGGCTATACAGAGAAACCCTGTCTCAAAAAACCAAAAAAAAAAAAAAAAAAAAAAAAAAAAAAAAGAAAAGAAAAAGAAAAAAAAAGAAAAAAGAAAAAAAATGGGAGTGATAACTACTTCCTTGAAGAGATATGTACATAAATGCCCCAAAGGCCCTTCTTCCATACCACTATACCTTAATACATATAATCAGTCTTTCTGCTACCACGGCATCTGTGAAAAAGCTTGTGGCAGTCAGGTGGTAGTGGCACAAGCCTTTAATCCCAGTACTCAGAAGGCAGAGTCAAGTGGATCTCTGAGTTTGAAGCCAGCCTGGTCTACACAGAGAGTTCCAAAACAGCTAGGGCTACAAAGAGAAAACATGTTGGAAGGAAAGAAGGACAGAAGCAAGGAAGGAAAAGAGGGAGGGAGGGAGGGAGGGAGGGAGGGAGGGAGGGAGGGAGGGAAAAAACAAAGAAAGAGAGGAAGAAAGAGGTTTTGAAGTCCACCTTTGACTGCACCCATCCTTTAGATGGCAATCATGAATGATGACAATTTTGAAGAGTTCTTCCAGGAGAGTCTGGTGGCCGGGTTTTAACCATTGAAAGCAACAGGAAAGGACGACTGAAACTTCTACAGTGCCTTCTCCTGATGGACACAGTGGAGCTCTCCTTTAATCTCTGTCCTTGGGAGGCGAAGGCAAGTGGATCTATGTGATTCAAGGTCAGCCTGGTCTCCATAGTGAGTTTCCAGACAGCCAGAGCTACCAAGAGACCCTGACTCAAAATAACAAAAATGAATGAATGAATGAGGAAAAATATTTTGGTGATAATGAATAATCAACATGACTTTTTACTTGTAGTTGTTAACAGTACAGTCATAAATTACACAACTTTCAGATTAACCAGGATGAACAGAAGTAGTAAGATGAGATTTAAAACACATTGATGTGCCAAGCGGTGGTGGCGCACGCCTTTAATCCCAGCACTTGGGAGGCAGAGGCAGGCGGATTTCTGAGTTCGAGGCCAGCCTGGTCTACAAAGTGAGTTCCAGAACAGCCAGGGCTATACAGAGAAACCCTGTCTCAAAACAAACAAACAAACAAGCAAACAAACAAAAAAACCCCCACATTGATGTAAAATATTTTGTATAAATTCATAAATAAAATATTTAGGAAGAATAAATGCATAAAGTAAAAAACTTGCTGTGTGCCATTTCAGACATATACAGAAGTTATGATAATTTATAACCATATTTATAAACATTCAATCTTTCAAGTATCTATAAATTCAAATATCTGAGAAGGAAACCTGTCTAGAATCATATTAAAAATTAATCTAGAACATGTTTCAATATGCCACTTTGATATTGTATGTGTCACCAAGCTATTTTTTAATATAAGTGATTGGGGATTATGAATGTCTTATACAAACCCTGATGAAGAAGTTTGTATGACAAATTAACCAGAAATGGAAGCTTATTGCAAAATAAAACCTAAACTGTAGCCCTCTTAACTGACACAGTTAACAGCATTTCTGTTAACAGGATGGCTTCCAGAAAATACACTAAGGTCAAGTATTTAATGGCTATTCTTCCCACTGAGTGATCTCAGCTCATCTGCAAACTCTGTGGTCAGCATACAGCACAAATCTTTGTTCCCTTTCCATAGATAGATAGATAGATAGATAGATAGATAGATAGATAGATAGACAGACAGACAGACAGACAAATTTTTACTTTATTGAGGGAGAGGGCATGTTCATGACAGTGCAAGTGTGGTAGTCAACAGACAACTTGTAGGTGTACATCCTCTCCACCATGTGAGTTCTGGAGATCAAACTCAGGTTATCAGGTTTGGCAGCAAACACCTTCACCTGCTGAGCAATCTAACAAGCCCCAAACCCAAGTCCCCAGGCACAGAGGTTCACACAAGCTCTGTTCGACTTGACAGTCTATACAGAAAGGGAAGCAGGAAATCCAGATCTTTTTCTATGCATCCTAGTGCTACAGGATACAAAGTATCTATACACATAGTCCTACTGTGGCTCTTTGTTCTATTCAGTCAAGATACCAATAATAAATTAAAAATTCATTTAGTTTGATTTATACTTGATTGATGATATATGTAGGAAAGTCCAGCTCTCCATGGGTGGTCTACCCCTGGGCTGGTAGTCCTAGGTACTATAAGGAAGCAGGAAGAGCAAGCCATAAGGAGGAAGCCAGTAAGCAGCATTCTTCCATGCCCTCTATGTTAATTCCTGCCTCCAGGTTCCTGCTCGTTTGAGTTTCTGTCCTGAATTTCCTGGATGATGGACTGTGGACGTGTGAAAGAAATCCTTTCTTCCCCAAGTTGCTTATGGTCATGGTGTTTCATCACAGCAATAAAAACCCTAGGACACTTGGTATCTACACTACGGTGTATGAATAATACATTTCCCCAATTGTCTTGGGCATCTGGATGTTTGGTCCTCAGTTGGTGGCCCTGTTTGGGGAGGTTTAGGAGTTGTGAACTTGCTGCAGGAAGTATGTCACTGGGGATAGTTCTGAGAACTTAAAAACTTAGGCCACTTGAGCTTGCATCCTCTGCTTCCTGCCTGCAGTCTGAGATGTGCTGCTCCAGCCACCTGTCTCCTGCTGCCTCCATTCTGCCCTCACGGACTCTTAGCCCCCTGGAACCATAAGTCAAACAGACCTTTTCTTCTGCAAGTTGCCTTGGTCATTGTGTTTTAGCACAGCAACAGAAAAGTAACTAAGACATTCTTTTACTACTCTGTAATCCAACAGAAGCAAAGTAAATCTACACAAATATAGTTATAGTTCATTACTTTGCTAAAGCATAGCTGATACGGTTTAAATGTCCCATCTAAGCTCATACACTAAATGTCTGTCCCCAGATGGTACCACAAATTTGAGAGGTAGTAGAAACTTTAAGAGATAGGGCCTAGCTGGAGGAAGCACATCAAAGCCTTTGAACACTAGACCTGATGCTTTGGGTCTTCATGTTCTGCTTCCTATCGGCCACGATACAGCCTCCTTCTCCACACAGTCCTGCCTTGCCTCAGGCTCAAAGTAATGGAGCCAGCCAACCATGTCTAAGTCCTCTGAAATAATAAAAAATTTCTCTCAAATACTTGGTCACCATGATGAAGACTAATACACTAGCATAATTATTTCATATTCTACCTAAGATGAAGACTATAATGATTATCTACTTAGAAAGGGCTGATATAAGTCTCATATTGTGCTAAATAGCTTCTCATTATTTCCTATTAACTCTTTCTATATTCAGATGTATTTTTAATCTTGACCTATTTATTCATCTGATAAATTTACTTTACTTTTACTACTCTTACTTCTCCCATGTAATGTTTTTTCTTACATACTTTTTAATTCCATAAGTGATATAGTGTGTGTGTGGTGGTGTACTCAAGTGAGTATGCAAGTATGGTCACAGAGGTCAATGGAAGGCTTCTGTTGTCTTCCTTTATCACTCTCAACTTGAACTTCTTTTTGCTTCCCACTTCACCCTGTCACTGATTTAGTTACCTTCTAGTAATCCTTCCTTACGTGTGTATTCACCTGCATGTGTGAAAGTGGGTGTGTATGTGTGCATGTGGGTGTATATGTAAGCATGTAGGCATGTATTTATGCATGTGGGTATATATGTGTGCATATGTTATGTGTGCACGTGGATGTTTATGTGAGTATGAGTCTGTACAGAAGCAAGGGATGGTGTCAAATGTCTTCCCCAGTCATTCACCTTATTCTTCTGAGAGAGGGTCTCTCACTGAACCTGCAGCTCACTGACTGGATGGCAACAAGCCTCAGGAATTATTCTATTTCTATCTTCTCAACACTGACATTAGGCTTCTTTCTTTTCCTTCCTTCTTTTCTTCCTCATGAGTACTGGAGTCCACATTTAGGTCATGGCGGCTTGCACAGCAGGCATTGTACTTACTGTGTCATCTCCCCACCCCCAAGTAATTTTTCCTAACTGCTCACACATGATCTGTTCTCCTTCTTTTTCTGTTAACAAATTTTTGATCAGGCTACACTATGCTAAGACTAGGAAATAAGTAATGATTAAGCTAATCTGGGTTTAATCCAGTAACTGACATAAGGCCCATTGCCCAGAACTGGTCAATGAATTGATGGAAGATGCTAGGATTCTTTTCACCGCAGTAAGAAACTAGTAAGGAGTTTAGTTTCTTTTCCGTTAGGAAGTTTCCCAGGTGAACTTGATGGAGTTCAACTACTAATGCAAGACCATAAGATGATCAAAAGATCTTCCATATTCCTCCTGACTTTGCAGCAAACAAACCTGTGTCTTATAGCTTCTTATGTGAAATCAATGTTGTATCTGTGTTTAAATAGCCGAGGTTTAGATATTCTTTTTCTTGATGTTAAAAGCATATGACCAGATAAATCAGATGAGACAGGAGGTAGAGATAAATTATTGAGACTTACTATTATTTCTGTAACCTCATGATCTTCACAATAGTCCAGTAAAAACTATTGATACTACTTTTGTATTTAAACTAGCTTTGTTTGTTACATATTATAAAATGAAGGCTTGGTAAATTACATAATTAATAGAAACAAAGCTAAGATTTTAATCTAAATCTCACATAAATTTTCACATTCTTTAAAAAACTATTTTCTCCATATTTACAATTCTTATTAGAAAACCAATTGAGGGAACTAGGAGAGCAGTGCTTATCCCTAAGTCTCTGCTGCTCTTCCAGGACACATGTTCAGGTCCCAGCACGCAGCAGGCAGCTCACAAACACTTGTAACTCCAGTTCTAGGAAATCGAATATCCTCTTCTAGCCTCCACGGCCCATAGGCATGCATACACATGTGGTGTATATATACATATGTGCACACACGCATGCATGCACGCACGCACACACACACAAACACATACAAATAAGTATTCAAAAAAAACAAATTGTGTTACTAACGGAATTTGGAGTTAAGGAATATTAAATTATTCTTATATCCTTAATAAGAATAAAGATCTATATAGCCTTTAAATATCTACATTAAAATCATATAGAAGAAAATATGTGTATGTATTTATAAAAACTCTCAGAACATTTGGTACATGAAAAACTATGTAAAAACAAGTACAAGATCAGGGTTGTGAGATGGCTCAGCAGTTAAGAGCATTCACTGATCTTGCAGAGGACATGGGGTTCAATTCTCAGTACCTACATAGTGGCCCATAATCATCTATAACTCTAGTTACACGGGGTAGAAGGCCTCCCTCTGACCTCTGTGGGCACCAAGCAAAACAAGGTGCAATACATGCAGGAAGAACATTCATTACAAATAACCATATCTTAAAAAAAAAAAAAAAGGAGTGCAGGATAAATTCTCACTGAAAGTTATTATTATTATTATTTTTGTTTGTTTGTTTTTGGTTTTTTTTTTTTTTTTGGTTTTTCGAAACAGGGTTTCTCTGTATAGCCCTGGCTGTCCTGGAACTCACTTTGTAGATCAGGCTGGCCTTGAACTCAGAAATCCGCCTGCCTCTGCCTCCCGAGTGCTGGGATTAAAGGCATGCGCCACCATGCCCTGCTGTAAGTTAATTTTTAAGTATAAAATATAATAAAACCAACCACTGACCACAGGGATTGGACCGTCTGTAATTCCTTACATGCAGGAATCAGAAGTGGGAGAACTGATTCAAGTCTGAGGATAGTTTGGTCTCTACAAAGAGGTTCCAGATCAGCCAGGGCTACACAGCCACACTCAGTAATAACAAGAAGAAGTAAACCACAAGTGTGTCCTAAGTTGGAAGAACAATGTCCTTATTCAAACCATGCCATTGATTATGTATCCACAAGTATCTACTAATGTAAAAATCACAAAGTAAGTACTTCCTTAATTCTCAATTCTCTTTTCTTCACAAAAAACTGAGATAGCATACTTTCTAACAGCAATAAAAAAAAAAAAAAGACACCCACAAACAATTAGTAAGCTCTTATTTTATACAGACACTCACTAAAACTGGGCTTTCAAAGGTTATTTATAATGTCATCTCAAACTAGAAGTATTCACCTAATCATGCTTTAATTTTTGTTCAGCATTACAAAATATGCCAAGTTCCTGAACTGATAAATGCAACTTACCTTCCCACACGCTCTGCAGTGATGCCTCCTTTTGGTGAATGTAAACCGAGCTTCACACTTCATGCAGTTTGGAGCCTGGGAATCTGGTACCCATACTGGTGCCACCTCACCTAGGGTGGTAAATGGCTTTCTTGCAGAAATTCCAAACTGACTAGCTCGGAGATCATTATCTGGACTATCTGGAGCTAGTGCAAGGCATGGTCTACTGGAGATCTCAGCCTCATAAGTTTCTAAATGTTCCCCATTTGTATCAGTTACAGAGATGTTTCCCAGAGTCGCACTGCATGCGTTGACTGCTGAGTTCTCCCCTAGCTTTGCTTTCCCAAGAACATCATTTTTGTTTTTACTATTATTTCCATTGTTTGCAGGAAGGTCATTTTGTAAATGGTCTGATAATGGCTTTGGAATCTGAAGTTTAAGATTAGAAGGTTGCTTGGGTCTTGCACCACCAAAAGGAACACTAATAGATTGCAGGTTTGCTATCTTGGGGGAAGATTGCCCAAGTACTGATGGGATTTGACTACAGAAATTATGTAAATAATTTTTCTTCATTACATTCCCAGTGCTGTTTAAAAGCAGTCCACTCCCTTCTGCATTCTCGTTTCCTCTCTGTTCATAAATATTTGAATAGCATTCTGACTTGCTCTCTTCTATTTCTTTTTCTTCTGTTACTGAATCTTCTTTGGAGGGTAATGTCTTTGGAACAAAAGATACAATTGGGCTCTGCATTCCATAGGAATCACAACTATTAGATAGAGAATTTGCTGCTGGTGCATCATTAACAGTGGAGAAATCATATCCTTCACTCTCATTCATGCAAGTTCCTTTGAAATCTAGATCAGAATCTGCCATTCCAACACACTCGCCTCCACTATTAGTGTCCTCAGGTTGATTACTCTGTAAAGCCATTTGATTTTCTTCATTCACTTGGCTATCACTCATCTCATTTAGCTTCGTTAATTTCCAATTAGTCATCTGAGAGTCATTACCTTCATCTTCATCAGCTCTAGTTTCACTAGACCCAAGGCAGTCTGAAGACTGTTCGCAATTGTCCCTTCCAGATAAAGCAGGAGTATCCGGCTTGAGATTCAAAGATAAATCAGATGGGAGGGAGTCTTCAGCTGTCCTCTCCTCAGCTGGCTCTGTTTTTATTAAGAGCTCTCCACTTGAGTGGGAAAAGGAGTTGGAGATCCCTAGGTCTGTCCTGGAAGAGCTGTTCATGCCAGAAAGATCCTCATCTGGCATATAATTTCCTTGCTGTTTAATGGCAGGCCCTCCATCCATTCCCTGGGATGAATTAACTGCTAAGCTTGTAACTGTAGATGTAGATGGGTCTCTACCCACATTCTCACCGTCCTTCAATTGTGAAGGGGAAGAGATACTGGTTGCACTGTTAGATGAAGCCGCACAGAGATGATTCACAGAATCCCTCTCTGGTTTTGGTTTATTCAAAGCATCCATTTGTTTCTCCGAGTTTATACCTTTTTCCGTGGACCCATTCATACTAAAACTAAATTGATCAGTTTGTCTAGTCTCATTATCCAGTGAACAACTAAAAGAATTCATGAGGGATTGACTATTGTAATTATTACAATCCTGCAAATCGCTTTGCAATGTCCTTTTATCGCAGTTATGCATGACAGCTACAACCAGAACATTCTTCTCGTCTGGCAGACAAGTGAGGCTTCCACATTTCTCCTCTCCCACTTCAACGGCACTAAATTGATCATCCTGATTATAGTTTCTCTTAATTAGTTGGTCTTCTGTCACAGCATTTTCATCAATCCACATGGTGTCAGTCTCTGGATTTAGACTACAGTCCTGTCCGTTAGCACAGGGATCTTTGTCCTCCTTTGTAAGGGGAGCTGAGCCAGCCAGAGAGAAGACTTTCAGCTGTGGTCCTGTCTCAGAAACTGTAGGTTCATTCACACTGGCTAATGCAGGGTTAAAAGACAATGGGTGAGAAGAGGGATCTAAAATCTTATTCCACTTTGTATCCAATAAAGTAGGAGAAACTGTTTCATCTGAAGGAAAAAAAAAAGTAATTATAGTAAGTTTGTTGGTAACAGTAAAAGCTACTTAGGGCTACCTGACAAATATTTCCAGCTGTGCTTTGAAGAAAATGTCCCCAGAATATGACAGTATCTAATCTTTAGCTAGACATAAGAAAAATACATTTAAGACAATGCCCTATAATTATCTGTCGACAAATGGTAATGCCTCAGAACATTTCAAATAACAAAGTTGGGCAGTGGTTGTGCATGTCTTTAATCTCAGCACTCAGGAGCCAAAGGCAGGGGGATCTCTGTGAGTTCCAGAACAGCCAGAGCTACACAAAGAAATCCTGTCTTAAAAAACAAACAACAAATGAATTTTATGTCAATTTAATTGTGTTATTAGATTGAGATAAATAATAACACAATTAAATTGACCTATATACCCAGGAATGGGAAAGGAACTTTGGATTGTCTGTGTATAAGACAAGGCACAGACAATGAACAGTAGTGGAGACTAGTAACTGAGTGAGAATTTTTCTATGGAGATTAAATGCTCTCTAGTCTACATGATTGGGGTGTGGGTTACATGGATACCTCCATTTGCTAAATCTATACAGTAAACCTTGTAGTCTTGGGAGCCTGAAGTGAAAGAACAACTGAGTCAATGATTTCAAGCCATCTTGGAAGCAAAGTGAGATTGTCTCAAAACAGACAAAAACAAAAACAAACAAACCACTAACTCTGTGTAATAAAATTTAGGTCTTTTCGTGAATATAAAGTTTATCTGAAAAAACTTTTTTTTTGGGTTTTTTTTTTGTTTTGTTTTGTTTTTTTTTAATTCGAGACAGGGTTTCTCTGTGTAGTCCTGGCTGTCCTGGAACTCGCTCTGTAGACCAGGCTGGCCTTGAACTCAGAAATCTGCCTGTCTCTGCCTCCCCAGTGCTGGGATTAAAGGCGTGTGCCACCACGCCCCGCGAAAAAACTTTAAAAAAAAAAAAATGGGCCTAGAGATTTGCTCAGTTATTACAGTGCCTAGCATTCACTAAGCCCTCAGTATGACATCCTGTGCTGCAGAAACTGAGTGTGCTGGCAAATACCTATATTCCTAGGGAGGTGAAGGCAGGAAGTAGGAAGCTGGAAGGTCAGAAGTTCAAGGTCATCTTTGGCTATATTCTGAGTTTGAAGCTAACCTGGGCAATATAGAAGACCCTATGAAGAAGGAGGAGGAAGAGTAAGGAGGAGAAAGAAGAGGAGGAAGAGGAAGAGAAGAAGGAAGAGAAGAAGGAAGAGAAGGAAGAAAAAGAGGAGGAAGGAGAGGAGGAAGACGAGGAAGAGAAGGAGGAAAAAAGGAAGAGAGGGAGGAAAAAGGAGGAAGAGGAAGAAGAAGAGGAGGAGGAAAAAGAAAAGGAAGAGGGGGAGGAGAAAGAGGAAGAGGAAGAAGAAGAAGAA